>NC_089277.1:5490690-5790690 GCF_963678975.1 Dysidea avara
CTTAAAGGGCTCATTAAGGCGGATCCCCGTATCAACTTTGGTAGGAATCCGATGAACATTCACGGAGTTATTACCGATTATTTGCGTAAAATAAGGTCGAAGGTCTGTCACGCCTACAGGGTAAACCCCTTGGAGGAATCAGTTGAAAATTGATATGTAGATGGAGCAACCATCGTAGGAGTGCCTTTTTGTGGTTTGAAAGGAATCGGGATAAAGACCATGGAGATATGACACAAAACCCAACCTGTGTCAAAATTACGCGATCGATTTTTATGAATAGAAAAACTATTAGTTTTCGTGTCTATCAAGCAAACCATTTAGAGCAATGAACTGCAAATCAGTATGTAGCTGGAATAATCATCATAGAAAGTTCTTGCAGTAGTACAGAAGAATCGGACTACAAATCACTGAGTTATGATTCGAAAGGCAACTACGTGCAGCAAATTCGAGATCGAGATACTCTAATAGAACAGTCACCCCTAATAAAGCATTCAGCTGCATGTATAATTTACACAGTTATATTACATTGCAAGTTATTCTGTAGGGAATTCAGCTACAAACAAGTCACCCTGTAGTCAGATCAGCTAGAAGAAGATACCTAATAGAGAGTTCAGCTACAAAGAAGCCATCATGTAGAGAGTTCAGCTCAAATAAATCACCCTGTAGAGAATTCAGCTACAAACAAATTGCCCTGTAGAGAGATCAGCTAGAAGAAGTTACCTTGTAGAGGGTTCAGTTACAAAGAAACAATCATGCAAAGAGTTTAGCTGCAAACAAATCAGAAGATGTGGTCAATCAGCCATCTATAAACTGTTTTTAAGGACATTTTGTTAAATCATCTGAATTTACTTTGATTTTGTTTTTGTATCTGTGTGTTATACTCCTTGATGGAGTCCTACACAGTAATAAATAAATAAAAATAAATAAATCACCCAGTAGAAAGTTCCGCTATGAACAGATCACACTATAGAGAGTTCAGTTTGAAACAAGTCATCCTGTAGAGAGATCAGCTAGAAGAAGTCACATTGTAGAGAGTTCAGTTACAAAGAAACAATCATGCAAAGAGTTCAGCTACAAACAAATCACCCTGTAGAGAGTTCAGCTAGAAACAAATCACCCTGTAGAAAGATCATCTAGAAGAAGTTACCTTGTAGGGAGTTCAGCTACAAACAAATCACCCTGTAGAGAGTTCAGCAGTTACCCTGTAGAGAGTTCAGCTAGAAGAAGTTACATTGTAGAGAGTTCAGCTACAAAGAAACTACCATGTAGAGAGTTCAGCTGCAAACAAATTGCCCTGTAGAGAAATCAGTGGCGATTCTAGACCTGACCTACAGGGGGGGCCAAGTAGGGAACAGCATAACTATTGTTGTTTGGCTATAGTATAAAGTAGAATTTTCAGGGGGGTCTGGGGGTGCAACCCCCAGAAGCTGCAGGATTTTTGCAATTTAAAGGCTTGAAAACAGCCTAAAATTTGTTCTAAAAACATGAAAAATGCTAAAAATAACAATGCCAATCTATACAGCAACTTTTCCCCAAGATTTTTTAAAAGTTATTTTTTAACAGGGGGGGCCATGGCCCCCCCTGGCCCCCCCTTAGAATCGCCTATGAGAGAAATCACCCTGTAGAAAGATCATCTAGAAGAAGTTACCTTGTAGAGAGTTCAGCTACAAACAAATCACCCTGTAGAGAGTTCAGCTAGAAACAAGTTACCCTGTAGAGAGTTCAGCTAGAAGAAATTACATTGTAGAGAGTTCAGCTACAAACAAATTGCCCTGTAGAGACAAAGAAATCACCCTGTAGAAAGATCAGCTAGAAGAAGTTACCTTGTAGAGAGTTCAGCTACAAACAAATCACCCTGTAGAGGTTTTAACTACAAACAAGTCACCCTGTAGAGAGTTCAGCTAGAAGAAGGTACATTGTAGAGAGTTCGGCTACAAAGAAACTACCATGTAGAGAGTTCAGCTGCAAACAAATTGCCCTGTAGAGAATTCAGCTACAAACAAATCACCCTGTAGAAAGATCAGCTAGAAGAAGTTACCTTGTAGAGAATTCAGCTACAAACAAATCAACCTGTGGAGAGTTCAGCTAGAAACAAGTTACACTGTAGAGAGATCAGCTAGAAACAAGTCACCCTGTAGAGAGTTCAGCTAGAAGAAGTCACATTGTAGAGAGTTCAGCTACAAAGAAACTACCATGTAGAGAGTTCAGCTGCAAAGAAATTGCCCTGTAGAGAATTCAGCTACAAACAAATCACCCTGTAGAAAGATCAGCTAGAAGAAGTTACCTTGTAGAGAGTTCAGCTAGAAACAAGTTACCCTGTAGAGAGTTCAGCTAGAAGAAGTTACAATGTACAGGGGCGGATCCAGGATTTTTAGAAGGGGGGTCTAAAGGTAAGAGTCACTGCACAGTGTGCGAAGCACACTCTGCGAAGTGCGAAGCACGAGCATTCTAGGGGGGTCTGGGGGCATGCTCCCCCAGGAAAATTTTGAAAATTCAACCCTCTGAGATTGAATTTGATGCAATCTGACACAAATTTATGGCCTGGTATGAGTACACATTAAAGATCCATATATTATACTAATGTACTTTGATTGAATGACTATTGACTGTCTTATTATGTTATTGTTATGTATACAGTGTATTTTATTATAGGTAGCTACAGCCTAGTGGATTACTACTATGTCATTTGAATTGTCCCCATGCAGGTAAATTACAACAGAAGTTTCCTTGGCTGTCGAGTGGCAAACTCCTCAACTACTTCATCAGCCTCAAGTGGAATTTGATGATGATACTGCATCATTGCTAGCCCATTTAGTCTTTCTTGTGTCATAGTACTCCTTAAAGAAGTTTTGATTAATCGGAGCATACTGATGGATCTTTCACATTCACAACTAGTGACTGGAACAGTGGCAGCGAGTGTCAACAACGTATAAATGTTAGGATACAAATCCTTGTCAAGCTGTTTTAATGCCTTCTCAGGGGTGTTTAAGGCTTCTGCATCAGCTTTACATGTTTCTGACGACCAGTAGTTTTTCCATAACTCTAATTCCGCGGAAAAGCCCCTAGATAGAGGTAAATCATCCTCATAAAACTTTATTAAATCATCAAAATCTGTATTCTTGGTCTTTGTGAGGTTTTTAATTAGTTCTGATGGTAAAAGTTGAGCAAACTGTAAGAGAAATTGGGATGAAGACTCTGTAAACCGAACATTTAGTTCACTGATCAGGTGATCTAGCATAGGAATTGTTGTTGTGCGCTTATAATACTCACTGGGACTATCGGATGGAAGGTTTTGCCTGTTTTGCTGTCTGTTAGTAACTCTTGGTACCGATTCTTCAATTCCGACACTCTGACATAATACTGTAACTTCATTGTATATTTGTGAATGAAATCTCTCCACATCACACCTTTGCTTAACCAAAGTAGATTTCACATTCTGAATATCTCTGTGAGCCCGAATTGCATCGACATAGCGACCTTGAAGCTTCACGGATAGCCCTTTGATGTATGACAGCACATTCTGTGTAGCCACCAAAGCTATGACAAATGAAAATCTGAACACTGTAAAAAACAGTGACTGGGAATCTGATCTGGTTTCAGCATTCCATTCTGCTGGAGAACTGTTGGCTATTTCCTCCAAGCAGCATACTATTGGCATAAATAAATCCATAAAACTTTCAAAAGCCTCATGTCGCTCAATCCAGCGAGTACGACACATCTCCTTTATCTTCCTACGCTTTTCATTGGCAAACAGATTGTCAATCCACTTCTCCAAAGCCAACTGCCTTTTTGGAGAATTGCTAAAAAATCGTGATACTTTATCAGCTGACTGCATCATATTGCTGATTTCTCTGATAGTGCAAGATTTGACCACACAGAGATTTAGTCTGTGTGAAGCACAGTGAGTGTACAATGCTTTAGGGTGTTTTGCAGTTATACAAGCAGCTGCACCTTTAGATTTCCCAGCCATAGCTCCAGCTCCATCGTATGCTTGACCACGAAGAAATTGCAACTGCAATTGCCATTTTTCTAGTTGTGAAAGTATGTCATCGGCAATTGCTTGTCCAGTAACCCCCGAGACACATTTATGAAATCCCATAAATACTTCTGTTGGAGATCCTTCATCAACATAGCGGATGCTAATTGATAGCTGCTCATCATTGGCCACATCTGTAGCTTCATCTGCTAGGACAGAAAAATAACATGCGTGACGAATCTTCTCTAAAATTTTGTTACGAATTAGGTCACCACAAATTGAAATGAGATCATTTTGAATAGTTTTACTGGTGTATATAGCATTGCCAGCAGCAGATTCAAGATGATTTGAAAGAACTTTATCACCAGCCTGTACACGAAACTTGAGCAAACCAAGAAAATTACCATGATTGTTGTTTGGATTTTCTTCAACAGAAGGTCTATCATCGCGGTGACCACGAAAAGCAAGGCCTTGCCTTCCACAAAAAATTACTGTCTCTGCTATTGATCGGAGCTTCAGTTTGTTCTCTGCTGCTGTCTTGCTGTTTGCGGTGTTTAGTTGGAAATCTATTCTTGCATCAAGGTTTTCCATACTTCTAGCAAACATATTTGCATCTTGTACTGCATTTTGATGAGTTTTGTTTCCTTTAGAATTTCCAAGGCCATGAAAATGCTTCCCCAATAGCTCCGTGGCTTTTTTAAAATTAGTGAAGGGCCTGGTTACAAAAACACCAAGTTCCTTCACAGTTGGCTCGGTCTTACCAAATAGAACACAATACTTACAGTATCCTCCACTTTGTGACTCAGAATATACCAAGCCAGGATTTTTCTCTAGCCATCTGTGTTGGAAATGTCGATGAATCTTGTTAATCACATGAGTGGGAAATTTGTAGTTGATAGAAGGAGCATAATGCCTTTTCAACAGAAAATGTTTTTGTTGATCTGTGAGATTGATTCGAGATTTTAATTGTGCAATCTTTCCAAAATCCCCACTACTTATTACATCCTGAATAGCTAATTGAGTCTGGTCATTACCAGCACTAGCAGACTGTTGGGCATCACAAGTGGTAAGATCACTGCTGTTAGCAATCTCTGACTGAGTGGATCATAATAGATGACTGGTGGTGTCAACTGCAACGTCATCATTGCTACTAGTGTTATGCCCCTCTAGATCATTTTCCGACTCTCTGTCTGAATTGCTCTCCTCACTCAGTACAATGGCCTGATCATCTTGCTGTGAAGATTCCTCTTCTGAATCCAACACAATCACATCATCATCAGAAATTGTTTTGTCATCAGCCTCGAGTTCGTCATCAACACTACCAGTGCTGTGACAATACAAAGTACATAACTATACTGTAGGTTTTAAATTACCTAGCTAGCGTAAGTACATTGCAATACTAGTTACAATTAGCTATATGATACACGATGATGCATTAAAATTAGTTTTGCGGATTATCTAGCAATTCATAGAAGCCTTAAAAATATAATTAGCGGCGAAGCCACACAGTAGCTCAGCTGGCGTACAGCTGCGTGTCGGCCTCATTGCACTATAACTAACCTTGTACACGTGGACGTTGTATCTGTAAAATAACATTGCAAATTGGCTTTCTTTGTCACTGGCAATGTCTCAGAAATCCGTCCACAAACGTTGCTAGCCTCGTCACTACTCCTGTAACGCTTTGCAGCCATATCGCACGTGAGTAATAGCCAACGCTTAATTAATTATCATTGTGCGCTTATTAGTAAGCACCTATAAAATATATATATCCTGAAGGGAGGGTCTCCAGACCCCAAAGACCCCAAAGACCCCCCCCTGGATCCGCCCCTGATGTAGAGACTTCAGCTACAAAGAAACTACCATGTAGAGAATTCAGCTGCAAACAAATTGCCCTGTAGAGACAAACAAATCACCCTGTAGAAAGATCATCTAGAAGAAGTTACCTTGTAGAGAGTTCAGCTACAAACAAATCACCCTGTAGAGAGTTCAGCTACAAGCAAGTCATCCGGTAGAGAGATCAGCTAGAAGGATCACCTTGCAGAGAGGTCAGCTACAAAGAAATCATCCTGCTTCATCTTTTCTTCTTCCTGTAGTAAAGAAAAAATGACAGGTTAAAAAGCCCTAATGCCAGCCATAGGCCGGCTTTGAGGTATACAAATACAAAAAGAAGTGAAATCTAATCCAAAACAGCCAAGCTGTAAAAAAAAAGAGTGCGGCCCTGAGAAAGGCTATGGTGAAAAAAGATGTGAAATCCAAGGTGGCGGCCAAGAAATGGCTGTGATGGTAGGTTAATGGTAAAAATTTTAATAACAACAATTCAGGTTAATTTGGTGCCGCTTGGTCTTGGCACAAAATTCACCTGAATTGTCGTTATTAAAATTTTTACCATTAACCTACCATCACAGCCATTTCTTGGCCGCCACCTTGGATTTTACATCTTTTTTCACCATAGCCTTCCTCAGGGCCGCACTCTTTTTTTACAGCTTGGCTGTTTTGGATTAGATATATATATATATATATATATATATATATCAGATACTGGAATAGTTACGTGAAAATAACATACAGATCATACTTTTGCACAAAATAAGACCAGAAACCAGCTTTGCCTCACAATACTTTCATGGTGCCTTAAGTATAACTAAACCCAAAAGTGTATTCGATATGACTTGTGAAACACTTCTACAAAATTTTAATTTAAAAAAATATTCAGTGGCTGCCTGACTGACTGATACCTTCAGACAAGCATAATAGCTAAGGCTACAAGCTTGATTTTTCACTGTTCGACATCACTTCAGCTCAACAGGTGCCATTTGGAATACCGCAGTACATACACAATGCATGCTTCATGTACTTACCTGTGTCATCCATTTGTCTTTGCTGGCAGCGCAAGGTGTTGATTCATGCACGATGGCTTCCCTACATTTGTATTAGGAATTACCTGAGTGTTCCGTTGTGACTAGATTGATTTCAGAGATCCTTCTTGTAGTGTTCTTTTTATAGAGTTGTGTAATGGACTGAACATAGTTGAAAACAAAGCGTACTAGCTGCTTTGCATAATTATTTCTGTAATTGGTAGCTGGGATACATGTTTAAACAATAATATGTGACTAAACTTTAAAAAACCAATCCAAATCGCACATCAGGCAAAATCAAACTAACACCACTGGTGGATAGCTACACTATTGTACTACTAGTTTTTACCCTCAGTACTACTCAAACTACTCAAGGCTGGTTTTAACAAACATCTTTTCTGGGCGATGTGGAGAGCTCGAATGGCAGTTTCTGGCCTTGTGAAGGGCCTGGCTTTGAAAGACTAAATCAGTGGTTTACTGGTGGATGGCTTGATAATGTTGGCCAGACGTTTTTTTGCTGATTTTACTGCACATCAGCCACTAAGAAGCCAGCACAGCCCTGCAATCTCAAGTCCATGTTCTGCCTCTTTTTTGTATTCTATCTCTTACCCACCATTCTCCTCCTTTTTATGAGCATTTGTGATACTACTTCCATTGTCCAACTGTTCAGTAGAGCTGAGCAATACTGCCATTTTAGTATCACGATCGATACTAAAGCCACTATTCACAATAGTGTATAGTTCACGATACTTACAAATATGTCAATCATAGCTGGTGCTACATAGTTTATTCCTCAGTATTCCTGCAGGAAGTCTTTATAAAAATAAAAGTAGCATTAGCCACTGAAATCCTTGTTTATAGTAACAGTTATTGTAACACATGCTTTGAAGTTATGTTATAGTGTTCACACCTCTCTGCAGGAGTAACCAGGTTATGACTTAAAAGGATTCTTGAGCCTAGTACAGCATAACAAATGGATTTTTAATGACAATAATGTACAGGCATGGTATCATGATAGTTAATAACAGAATATCACAATATCGATACTTTCAAAATAATTATCGCGATATATTGCTAAAACGGTAGTATCGCTCAGCCCTACTGTTCAGATTTTCTATCTTATTTGGCAGGAAACTCTACAAGCAGCTACAAGTACTCGAAGTGGTTTGAAAGGTAATAGATTGATGCATCTTTTGTGTAAATTTCATACGCGTGCTTGTTATCCTTGGCAAGTTACGTATACTGACTTGGATTCTTTAAAACCATTTATCTCAAAACTTCTAATGTGTGATTTGGATTGTTCTAGTCACATTTAGACAAAGAAATAATATAGGGATTAAGTATATTTTTAGGTGTAGGTGACCTCTGTTGTTTCAGTACTTTTTATTTCTTTGCCTAATCAAACTTAAGATTTACCAAGTTTGTCAAGTTTACTCCAGGAATTATGAGAGTTCAGACAAAATTTCAGTTGTTTATACAAATAGTTAAGTTTTCTGTGAAACAAGAGAGATACCATCTACATCGGTCATGGCCAAGGAGTGTCATAGTTCATACTTCTTTTTATTTAGCCATTGAGGATAATTGTAGCATTTTAGATTTGAGAGAAAGAAGGGTTTGGGCACAGTGACGGGTTCATGTCAGCCAGGATATTAATCATCAATCAAGAACTTTGTCTATCTCATTCATGCACTTTTTGAACATTTTCATGGGCACTTGATATGCCAAAGAAAAGTTATAAGTAATATTGTAGGGTAGTGAGGATTTTCTAGTGCCTCTGGACACAGTGCATTCCATTAGTGATGTGTATAATTATACTGATTATCATGATAAAAGCTTATAATCATTGGAATCATCAATTAAGATTTTCTTGTAATTGTTATAACATACCCGTAAAACTTGTATTCTGATCAGTAAACGTGGAAACATGGAGAGTTTACAAATCAGAGTACAAACCGAATGGGTGTGTTACTACTGTTTTGTGCTATGGGGCATACATAGATCAAAGACACCCGTTTGTAACACAGCAGAAGGAGAAAGAATGCTAAAGTTATTAATAGTGAGAACTATGTCTAAGGAATGTTGTTGCATGAACCAGTGTGTGGTGCATCCATCCCATTCAGCCATTGTACTGCTTCCTATCCAGATCATAAGTGTTATATATTCATTGCTAAGTAATATTCAATTAGTTTAATGTAATCGCAGATTCATAATTTGTTTGTGGTGGTGGTACAATGTATGGTTTCTTTGATATCTTTGAAGTAATTAGTGGTCAGACTGCATGACCTAATGGTGGTGCTTAACCATATTACAACCACTTGTATATACTGGAATCAGCGTTGAAACCGGGTCAGGTCATCCAGATCAACCAGGTCACATTTTGCCTGGGTCATCCAGGTCAGACCTACTTTAAAAACTATCCGGGTCTGACCCGGATTGGATCACGTACGAAGCACATTGTTTAGTTGGACAGTACGGAAGTGCATTAATGCATAACGATGCAACTCAGCTACTTTCATGAGCCACACCTACTTATCGGACAACTGCCTGCAACCATACATGCATCCACGCCCATTTATTGGTGATATTAAAGTCTACAGGTATACACAAAACCATGCTCATAGCTGCCTGCTGGAGCCATGCCCACTAATCAATTGTTATTGTAGAAGATAGGTCAAGGCCAGTTTCTTTTGTGAGCCACGCCCACTTTATATTGGGAATGTGTCATACTTTAAGAACTTATGGTGTGTTAGGTATTTCCAAAGCCACACCTACTTGCAGGAAACGTATCTTGCTTTTTGCAAACTTACATGGAATTATGCCCACTGACTACCACTGTTAAGTATAGACACCCTCATGCTTAATGAACTAGTCGGCACTCAAAATGTAGCAGTTGGCGCAATCCTCCTTTAAACTAATCCTGGTCACATCAGGGTCAAATACGGGTCTGACCCGGATTGCTGTCCGGGTCATCCGGGTCAACAGTAGCGACCCGGTTTCAACACTGTCTGGTATACAACTGATTTGTAACACTGGTGGCAATCTTTGATCTGCCTACAAACCACTTATCATATAGTACCACATAGACAAGAAGAACAATAGTGGGATAAAGCTGCAATAGTTCTGTGAAACTATGATCCAGTAGGGAACAAAACATGAAACACAGCTGCTTATCATCCACCCACAGGGTTCAGAAGCAACAGATAAACAATCACACATGTCAGCAACAAATGAATACCAATATAAAGTATACCTATAGTTTAATGGCTCTTATTACAATTTCTACAACACATGAAGTGTAATATGTTCACTTATCACTATAATGTGAATAAACATCTTTATTTGTGAATCAACACTTACGTGTGTGGAGAAAGAAATGGGACACAAAGGAGACAAAGGTAAGTCCATGATGCATGCATTGAAGCTGATGCAGTAGGCAGAAAGGTATGTCTTGAGCCTAAGCAATTGCAACATTACTTATGCTTGGCTGATAGCATCAGTCAGTTAGTCAATACATAGAAAATTCAATTAAATAAAAATGCAATTTCAGGTTGAAAGCATTTTAAAAGACACATTAAATTTTGGTCTTGATTATATGCCTAACCTATACTACCAAGCTGCCATAAAGGAAAAGTGAGGTTGTTTTGGGTGATACTTTTGCAGGAAAACACAATCCCTAGTAGACAAAATGCCATACTGTATGATATGCCTGAGCAGCTAAATTTTAAGGAGCTTGTAATACTGGTAAATAACTGAAACTAAGAAAAGATCTGCCTTTGACTTTTCTATGCAATTAAGATCTAAATAAGTTGGTGTTTTTTATGCGTATTCTTTAGCTGGCACCGGTGTATCAAATCATAGATACACAGACAAGTACCCAGGATTGATTGGATTCATTTGGTTTTTCGTGCTGGATCATTGTTACCAGAAGTAGTAATATCTTTGAATTTAACACAAAGAAGACTAGTTAGTTCTACCCTTAAGATTACTTCCTAAAACATTAATAATTGCATAGCCGTGCGCTAGAAGTTTGGTTTCTTCAATATGGTGCTTACGCTTCGGCCAGTAGCTTCGAGAGACACACCCAAAAACCAGGTCTGGCCATTAATTAACCAGCCTCTTTCGTGAGGAAGACTTACCAACAACTAAAATGAGCACTTTCACACATTGAAATTGTGTTGTAAGCGGTGTATTTTTATTATCCTGCCTTTATCAAAGGGATAACAATGATCCGGCGAACTTGTTTGTATTGAGTTATTGGGTTCACATGATATGATTCCAATCCCAGGTACTTGTCTGTATATCTATGATCAAATGTTCTGCAACTTGGCGACTGGCTTACAATCTTGACGGCCTACCTTACAATCTCAGTCAGCTATATAATCTCTGATTATGATTAGATAATTGTTTACTAGATTTTAGATTTACTTTGTATAATCTTAATGCATTGATTGGGTATACAAGCTATGCCTTTACCCGTATTTAATAATAATCATAATTGTAATCTCTGAAATGTTACCAAACTGATAAATATTTGTGTAATATCTGCAGTAAATAGTGTAACACCACCTGCCTCAGGGGCAGATCCAGGAGCTGGCAAGGGAAGGGGCACAAACAAGCTAAGTTGTAAGTGGTTGGGGAGATCCATGCAGATTCTCTAGTTCAGTGCTGCATTTTTGAAGCAGGAAGTAATCACCTCTCACTGTTAATTTTTGCCATTCTGGCCTTTTCAGATGGTTTTGAAGTCTTAAAAGCTGTTTAAAAGGCTTTGAATGTCTTTAACAACAGCAACACGATAATTATTTTTAGAGGCGTTTAATACGCACGAAGGTGCTGGGTAACAATTGCACAGCTAGCTTGACTTTGGTTCTCTTTGGTTTAAGGTGAATTTGTAATAAATGGTGCATATTTTTATGAGTTTCTTGGCCTGACATAAAGTTTAGTAGCTATTTTAATCAGAAGTAGCTATGGCTGGCTCCTCCACAAAGTGAGGGGTTGGGGGGGCATTTGCCCCCAATGCCCCATCCTGGATCCGTCATTGTGCTTCCTTTCATCATTGTGTAATGTGCAAGCTATGTTTTTGGTATATTGCCCTTTATTTGTCAGTACACTAAATGCTACTAATCACCAAAAATAAATTTTCATAGTGTCACTCCTGACTGCTTTATTTAAGTAAATTGATGCCACTAACTACTGTAAAGTCAGAAATTTTTGGCCTGCCTGCCTGTCTGCCTGCCTGCCTGCCTGCCTGCCCGCCTGCCTGCCTGCCTGCCTGCCTGCCTGCCTGCCTGCCTGCCTGCCTGCCTGCCTGCCTGCCTGCCTGCCAGTGTTGGGGCAATTACTTTTTAAAAGTAACTCATTACATATTACATATTACTTGCAACTGAACTATTCAGTTACAGTAGTGAAAATTTCAACATAAATTATGCCAAACAAGAGCTGTTATGGTGGAACCAACAAGGCCAGAGATGCAATGGACTTAATCCATAATGACATCACGAGCACAAGATAACCTAATTATTTGGGGGTTAAAGTAGGATATTGACCAGGTACGAGTGTAAAGTAACAAAAACTATTACAAACAAATCCAGCATGCAATACAAATCATTTATTTAAAGTATTGTCTTGTAACCATACCTGTTGCTCAATATCTCCTTCCCTAGCTGAAATACGATTGATCAAAACAATGGTACCTGTACATTAGTCTCCAAATAACATGGCCACATGATGTCATTGTGAATAAAGTCCATGATACCCCACTGATTGCAGGACTACCAGATCTAGTGGTAAAGACAGATGCATTGGGGCAACACTGAAAGGCCCAGACCTGAGAACGGGTGAATTGTGAGAAACATCAAAATTAATGCACAAATTTCCTGGAGCTGCTGACAGCATCACTAGCAATTCAGGAATTTTCCAAAGATAAAACCCTGATAAATATACTGGTAAGGACAGACAACGTATCCACCAGAGCATGCATAAATCATCTTGAGGTGGGGTGGGGGGCACACTCGAGGCTCATGAATTCACTAGCTACTCAGATATGGAAATGGTACATAAAACCACAGATTTGTCTCACTACAGAACACCTCCCAGGCAAGTAACAGACATGGAATCAAGAGCAGTTAGGATCTGCTGTTCAATCGTTAGTAGTGACAGGTGATGTGTACAAACACTGCTTGAAGATTCTTAGTTTACTAATTTGTTAAGCTGCTTTACTGTAGTTGTACCCAGTTATACTGATAGTAAAATGTCAGTAACTTTAAGTATATGGAACATAAATGTTTTACCAAGTTTTAAACTCTCAGTAAAACATCAGTGAATGTGGGTTTACTGAAAAATACTAAAATAACAAACAATTAACTGTTCCATATACTGGGGATATACCACTCTAGTAAACTAAGAAACTTCAAGCAGTGAAAGGGCAGGGATGTAACCAACACAAGCTGATGACTTGTGCTTACTAGGAATTCCTTGTTGAAGACCAATAATTGCAATGGTATATCCCCAGCATGATCAAGCTTCACAAGATTGCCTACACCTGGGACAGGCTTGCTGGCTTGGTCAGTGTAGCACACATGCGGCCCAGAACATCTAAGGGCATCAGAGACCTGTTATTGCCTCAAACTTCCATTGGTTCAACACCAATAGAAATCAGCCTCCATTCAAGAATGGCCAAACTAGTTAGCAGGTAAAGGTCTCATTCGTTATTGGAATTAATCAGACAAATCACTCCATCATCTAAGAATGGCGTGGTAGAATGAGCTTGAAACATGGGTGTGTCAATTCCAGGCATGATTTAACCATTATGCTAGAAGTTACTGGACCATGTTTACCAATGAAAGACCAACACAGACATAAGTCCACTTTAAATCTTGGAAAAAAAGAAAACAACTTGATGGTGTGTTTGTTGTAATTGCTTTGATAGACAATTTTGTGCTCACTTTGGTACATAGGATATGATCTACTGATAAGATCTAGATCAGCTCCTCTGCAAGAACAAGATAGTGCCATTAGTCTTAATTGTCAAACTTTGGAGTGGAAAGGAGCTGGAAGTACCCTCATTCCAAAACAATAGCAATACTTGGTCCACATTCCAAATGGACTAATAATGATTTTGGTCTCTGATTGAATACTCCTTCCAGCATTTGTGTCATCAAGGGATGTTTGCCAACCTCTGCTCTACCCATTTCCTCATGTACTAAAAAAAGTGACGACTTATAAGAATTCAATGATCTATATTCATATCCTTACTTAAATAAATCTGCCAAGAAATTCAAAATATTGACTAAAGAGTGCTTAATGGTATCTCTACCATGCTCCGTACACCAGCTACATATCCCACCATTAATTTTGAAGAGTGACTCATCGGTAGACTTAATCCTATCCCTCCATGCTGATTCCAGTAATGTTGAAGTGCCTTCTGAAAACTCTTCTGTTCTGCAGTGCTGCCAGACATTGACCAGACAACCAACCATGGAAATTCTAATGGCATAATGAATTCCTCCAGAGTTGTAGATATTGCTGTGCCATCCTGTCTAGGGATCAGTAGTGGGAATCCACTCGATAATTGGAGGATACCAGGGTTATGTCTTCCACAAAGGGGCCACTAGCACTACTCTTGCTTGGTCAGTTTGGATCTTTGCCAGTGTAGCTAACAGGAGACATAATGGGGGGTTTGCATATCCTCTAGCTGGCTCCAACACTGAGTGAAGTCATTTGTTGCCTCTGCTGCTGGGTTCAGCCTTCAGCTGTAATACTGAGGTAATTAGTGAGCCAGGCGGGAAGCGAGTAAGTCTATCGCCAGTGGTTCACTACATCATGAATTAGAGTAAACTATATAGCCTGGATAGATCATCAATGACATGGTAAGGATTGACAGATTAAGAATTCATTCTTGATTCAGGCTGCTGCAGCAACCAGAGCAGCAAAGCCTGTGGAGGATATTATGAAAGCAGCTGACTGGTCTGGCGAAGGAGTATTTAGAAGTTTTATGTCATTCAGTGGAGTTTGGAACCCCTGTGTTGGCGGCCAAGGCTTCAAAGTCACATGTTGATATAGAAACTGAGACTTTCAAAGTATAATTTTCAAATGTCGCAGGTCGCATGCTATTTGTAATTCTTTTATTTTATTTATTAAGGCTTTACAGCACAAGTACTGAAGGTCTGTAGGACACCTGGTCCTACAGCCTGTTTAAAGCTTACAAAAAGATGGAGAAAGGAAAAAAAACTCCATGACTGGACCTGGGAAGCCTCGAACCTGCAGCCATCTGATTAATGCTTGAACACTTATAGAAGTCTGCCAGGCAGTCAGGATGTTTTTGGATTATATGAGGAAAGTGAGGTTGAAATATCAAATTTTCCCTCCCACCCTGTACCCTTGTACATACTTTGGTTTTCAGAAAAACCAAAAAATGGTGTAGCTAGTATTTATAGACTAGTGCACGTGTTGATGTAATGTGTATGGTGTACTTCTATTTTTATATTCAAACTTGCTGTCAATAATTGAAAAATGGCAATTATATGTTAATATTTTAACCTATATATTTATGAATAGTGGTAAACCATCAGTATTAAGTAACTCTGATAGATACAGTATGTCTACGAACTTGCATGTACATACATGCCTTTCAGTAAAAATTAAAAGGTGTGTATTTTGATGATAACATGATCATATATTTGTATTCAAATTATAGCTATTGGTGATATGGACCTCATCTGTTTAGTAGTTGTATTGATGTGCAGTGTATCATATTCAGGTGAGAAAAGCATAAATTTATATTTGTGTAATTAATTTCTATTTTAAATTTTAAACAGTGGCAGATTTTGAAAAAGGTGACTCCTCTCTGCAGCATGGCTATTATGAACTATAGCTAGCCAGCTTAACCTAGCAAGCTAGAACTTTTTAGAACAGTATGTGATAGCAGCTTATATCTCTCTTCAGCATTGTTTTAAAGTTTTGTCTTATCTGTAAGGCTTTTACAATAGGATTTTTAAGGTGGTCACCAACTTTAGCCTTGCTGGTTTATTGCTAATTATATGAACTAAAGTAGCAATTGAATTTACACTTCAGGTGACAATCCCCTTCACTTTTTATTGCAATAAACCATACAAGCTTGTCAAATTTTTCCTTGCACCTGTAACTATAATATATATTTCCTTGTGTGGTAAACTGGTTTTTATTGTATTTGAGGTATATCAGCCAAAAAGTGGTAACTAAGGCTCATTCCAAAGCTCCTGGTCCCATGAAACCATTTGAGTCACATAGGCAGTGAAAAGGGGGGGCTAGGGGGTGGAATCCCCCCTTCAGTCTGCTGAGGGGGGCTAACTCCCCCTCAGATCTTGCTGAAATATTATACTTCTTGGAGTTGGGCTGAAAACTGTGAAAAGGATTGATATAGTCTACTCTAATCGAACTCTCAAATACCCTAATAGAGCAGTCAAAGCTCTTCATAAAGAAAACATGTTCCTAAAATTAGTCTTAAAATATGAAAAAAATAGTTACAGCAGGAATTGAACCACTGACCTCTTACTTGAGAGCTGGTATTTACCACTGTACCAGGTGTCTAAAGACTGGTTATAAATATTTCATGTTTATTCAACAGCTTTTATTCTAAAAACTTTGCCAAAAAAGTTTTTTACTTTATAGACTGTTTTATTATGTTTGACTAAAAAGTTGGTGTTTTAGTTGAAAACTTTTGAAACATCATGAAAGCTAAAAAGGCTACAATTTGTAGGGGACTGCACCCCCAGACCTTCTGCTGCTAGAGATTACATCAGCCCCCTCACATCAACTACTTCCTCTTTTTACCCCCTGACATCACTACCAAAGCATGGAAGGACATAAGGGCAGGTTCACACACTGGATGATTTAAAATCATCCTGTTGATCATGCTATTAATCATGTAGCACAGTATAGTAATAAGCCTGTAACAAGAGCCCCATAAGCACCGCAAAGGTTCATTTGTCCCTTGTTGTGCATGCTTGTGGGATGAAAAATCAGTCTCACACTTCTTTAATGATAACTAGCCATATATTTTAAGTGTGCATCAGCCTAAAAAATGTGCTCAGAGCAACTCTGTTGACTCAAAATGCTATTAACAAGTTTTTTTATTATTTAATTGAATGTTTAAATAATTGGTGGATACCCTCAGTCAAGTGGACTATGGTTGATATTACAGGCCTAGCTAATTTGTTTAATGTCATTCAGGCCTGCAAAGCACCTTTTTGCTCATCATAGCAGCTACAATGTATGCATCATGGACTGACATACCTTTGTCATCATTTGTGTCTTTGTGTCTATCATATTGAAGGAAACTTTGGTGAATTTGGTGATTTGCTACAATTTTGCCAAAGTTTAACCAACCAATTACTTGTAGCACCTTAGATAAACATCTTTATGGCTAAAGATTGAGCTAGAATTTTCCAAGTCTATTTCTCGTAATAAACTTTAGCTATGTGGCTATTCATTCAAGTTTCCCTCTATATGGTATTTTTTCCACTAGCGCATGAGTATTGATTCATGCATGGGTAGCACATCTTGTGTTAAACTGGAATTGCTTCACTGAGTGGATTAATCGCACTTCTTATACTCTTCGTAACTCTGTGTAATGGAAGGAACACAACTGAAAACATGTGAAATAGCCACATCAATGGATAGTCAATAGACAATTAATTTTGATAATGCCATACTTTCCTTTGATGTAGCTGGTATCAGTGGGCTCACCAGTCATAAGTTATGCTACAGAAAATAAGTATATAAACTAACAAGAATAAGAGAAATTATAAACTTTAGTATAGATAATGGAGTGAAACAAGAGGTTGCCTACATTTCCAGTGGACATTTATTTAATCCGTACTTCATTTGTGCATGAGTGTACTATTGACAAGTATTATGACTGAAGTAGGAATTAAATATGTACTAGTATAGCTGCAGGTAAAAATGACCTTTGTTTATTAATACCTTGTACTCCTATGTTCCCTTCTTAAATTTTAGAATTCCTAATCTTTCCGCTATAATAGTAGTAGTAGCTATTGGAATGGAAGTGACACCAAATTCTTGGCCCTGCTTCTAAATTCTAATATAATTCTGGAACTACAGTATAAAGTAAAATTAATAGATAAGTGCTAACAAAGTATCTATAACACATTTGTACATATTATATACCCTTTATCCATGTGTTAGTAGTATGACATTTGTTTGTTAAATGTTCATTCAACAGGTGGACAGACTTGTACAGATGATGTTAATGTTCAGCAAGCTTATAATAATGTCATTAGTCCTAACAGAACAGTAATTTTTCCACGTCTCAACTTTACTTGTAATGGTAGGATAACCAACATCGGGGTTGGGATAAATGATACCACTGGGATATTATCTGTTAACAATGGGACTAATTTTCCTTATATACAAGTATGGAGACAATCACCAACATCACAACTCAACTATAGTTTAGTTGATCAAGTTCAGATACAATCAGATCACCTCAATACTCAGTTAACCTACCTAGAAGCTAACATTTCACTTACTGGTAACAACACAATACAATTTCTATCTGGAGATGTTATAGGATTCTATGCTCCATCTGATTCTGGTTATATAATTAGAGATATACAAACACCTGGATATGTGATGTATGTATTCATCGGATCTAATGCTTCATCATTTAATCTTAGTACTGGCATCATGTCTGATAGACGACAACCATTGATCCAGTTCACACTTGGTGAGTATGGTGACAGTCTTTTTGTGTGCTGAGTATTATACACTTCAGTATCATAATGTACATAATTATGTAGATATTCATCTATCTGTTTGTACTGCACCTTAATTAAATTTACTTAATTATCAACCATCATTTTTCTTAAATGTTTCACTTGTTTAGATATTCAGTGTAATAACCTCACAACACCATTCAATGGAGAGATAACATCATGTAGTTCTGGTAGTATTGGAGTGGGTTATGAGAGAGACACTTGTAGTTTCACATGTAACACTGGTTATGAGCTAACTGGTAGTGACACTAGGACCTGTCAGAGTAGTGGGAGCTGGAGTGGTAGTGATCGTGTGTGTAGAAGAGGTATGTTAACACATCTTTATTAGTTCTTAACCTATGGTATGAGTAATACTATGCTATTCTTTGATATTATCTCATTGTGGTATAGGAATATAACAAATCACAAATTATACAATGCCGAAGAGTCTAGCAAACTTTTTAAGTTTAGAAATTTAACAACTGCAAATGTAAAATGCTTTTGTACAGCCTTAGCTGTATGCCTCCAATTTGCAACACAAAGAATGATACCATCACACCCTCACTATATCATCTGATGACAGTATACAGCTGAACATGACAGCTATAGGACAAACTTTTTTGTAGTGCTTTAGAGTATATATAAAGCTAAAACATTAACTGAAGCATGCAGCTGATTCCTGGAGGGATAGTGAGACATTTGCTATAGTTTTAATTAAAGCTTAGCCATATCTATGAGTGGATGTGACAACTCCATGAGAGGTATATAAGTAAAGGAGTGGCTAGGCCAAACAGCGATGATGTCTTTTATACAGTTGGTTGCTGGGACCAACATCCAGAATCATGTAGTCTTGTTGGTAGCAAGATAAACATAGTTGTTAATACATGATATATATAAGTGGTACGTATGTTGATGTTGTATTTAATTAAATAAGCAAACCAAGACCATGGTTTGGCTTGCATGAGTAGTGCCTGATTTCAGTATACTGATGCTGGAAACAAGATCTTTTGCCTGTGCCAATATGGTCCCCAGGTATGTACTGCTACAACCGTTGCAAATAGTTGCTTCCGCATTATGGCAATGTGCACTTGTACTTGACCAACGCCCTTGGAGCCATTTGCCACATCAGTATGCACCCCATCCACTAGTACCTGGTATGCACCTGTGTGTAGTTGTATTGGAGTTCAATGTTCTTCTAATATTGGTTTATTTACTAGTCAGTATGACAGGAAATCAAGCCGTTAACCTTCAATAACTCTTAAGAAGCTTCTGCTAGCAGGAACCACATGCACTTTGCATGTAAATGAAAGTTTTCCTATCAATGAGAGGAGTTCTCTCTTGGTACATTTCCTGGGAATTCTATCATGCAGTGATCACTAAGTCTGTGTCAAATATGCCAACGTAATAAAAAGCATAATAGGCTGGAGTGCTGTGCCAGCATAGTGCTAGCATATCAGATGGATATTTCAAACCATGGAACTCAATTCCATGAAAATAGAACGATACTCCCTAATAGAGCAGTCAATGGAAACTGCAATAGAGTACTAATGTGTTGTACATTGCCCTGTAGCAGCTGGCTAGAAGCCATCAGCCAATACATCATGATGTATGCTAATGAAGTAACAATAGGCTATTAATTGCACACACTTTTTAAAATACCATAAGTAAACAACATTTGCCATAAGTAAGTAAGTAAAGAACATGCAGCCTTCACCTGTAGCTGATCTTCAAGACCATGACACCTCTTACCTACAGCCCCTTAGATAGAGCAGTCACTTTGTAGTGAAATACTAGTCAGTATAGTCATTATTTCTATGCACATATGTGCTTTGGACTAATGTCCTTGGAACCATGTGTGCACTCCATCCACGGGTATCTGAGGCATCCATGTATAGTTGTAGCTTAGGACCTAGAATCCAATGCTCTTCTATTACCAGGTTTTTTCCTGGCCATTGTGGTATGAAATCAAACCACCATCACATATCCATACAGACATCTAAGGTGATTGTATGATGGAAATGTTTTAAGTCTGTCATCCTTTTTAAAAAATTCTGCCAGCAGGAAGCACTTTGCATGCAAATAAGTTTTTCTATCAGCAAGAGGTGTTCTCTCGTGGTGTGTTTCCTGGAAATTCTATCATGCAGTGATTTTAGTTCTAGTAGTAGTGCCTGCTTTAATCTCTATCATTATGCTTGCTTCCATAGTAAGGGTATTCAGATGTATGTATGCCTAAGCAAGTAAGGGAAGTTAAAGGGCCATAACCTTGGATAGTTTAATACAAGTAGGTATTGTACATCTCCATGCCATAGTTATGTTGAAAAATCCAGTGCAGGTAAAGACAATTAAACAGATAGTGTGCTTGTCATAGACCAAATGGCAAACATGTATCAAATAGAACTGTCGTTTCCAACGTATTCCTAGCAAGGTCCAATACACTGGTATTAAATGAAAAGCATATTTCAGGTCAATTTTGTTTGAGTAGCATTCACTGTCCTGATTTATTAATATTGCGTATGCATGATCAATAGTACAGTAAAATAGTGAGTATGTGTGCTGCTTGCAGGTGCAGAAAAGTGGTAAATTACACACCAACCACCATCATATGTGACCAGATTTTACAGAACCGATCCAAATCGCACATCAGGCAAAATCAAACTAACACCACCAGTGGATAGCTACACTATCGTACTACAAGTTTTGACCCTCAGCACTACTCAAACTACACGAGGCTGGTTTTTACACACGTCTTTTCTGGGTGGTGTGGAGTACTCAAATGGCAGTTTCAGGCCTTGTGAAGGACCTGGCTTGGCAAGAGTCAGTGGTTTACTGGTGGACAGCCTTATAATGTTGGCCAGACGTGTTCTCTGCTGATTTTGCTACATGTCAGCCACTAAGGAGCCAGCACAGCCCTGTAATCTGGTGTCTGGACTCCTATCGTGGTCTGCCTCCATTTTGAGGTCTAACTTTTGCCCTCCCCGCCACCCCCCAGCCTCCACCCCTTTGTGAGCACTCGTGATACTACTTCGCTCGTCCAACTGCTCAGATTTTCTATCTTATTTGGCAGGAAACTGTACAAGCAGCTACAAGTACTGGAAGTGGCTTGAAAGGTAACAGATTGATGCATCTTTTGTGTAAATTTCATACGCGTGCTTGCTATCCTTGGAGAGTTATGCTGGCTTCAATTCTTTAAAACCGTTTATCTCGGAACTTCTAATGTACGATTTGGATCGTTTTTCCAAAATCCAGTCACATATTGTGGCACTAGTCCTAAACCAGAAATGCAAAACTTTATGAGAGATGCAGCTGAAATGGTTCTTTAATGTGTCCAGCCTTGCACTTCTTCTCAAGTGTAGCATCTACAATACTACGCTGTTGAAATGTAGAATGTAGGTTAGCTGTCAAGTGGCAAACTGTGGCCAATACTATATACGTACTTCACCTATTAATGTTCTAATTAAGACTTTGTTGGGGTGAGCAGTTATACTGGAGTCCTTGGGTAAGATGATTGGAGTTGTGGGTGTGGACAATTCTAGATGGCGTAATTGGTACCACATCGTTCACAGCAGTGGACAAACTTGAAAGTTGAATTCATTACAGGCCTGAAAAAAGTGGTGACTGGACTGGCTGGATTGAAGATGGGGTTTGTTGGCCAATGGGGAAGGTTGGTGGTGGACTGTCCTCCATAAGTACTCCCTTATCAATTGTGGAGAGTGGGGACAAAAAGGACGATGATTTTAGTAGGTCCATCCATAGAAGACGAAAACAGTCTTAAAACACTCTAGAAACAGATAGGCACTAAATAGAATTTTCCGTGATATTTCTGGACTTCTCCGTTCATCGTAACAAACGTGTTAGATTATACTTCCCATAATTGAATTCTTTTAGGCATGCCTATAACATGAATAGAGTGGTTAACCACATGTTGGCCTGGGTGACTGGTCACCCACTGCAGGCTATCAGCCTGAATATGCTTGGAGGGAGCATTGCAAATCAATGATCAAAAGTGAGATTTGTTATGCTTGAGGTCTTTCCGCTAGCGGGTTTCTAACCATTATAAAGGTCCACTGAAATGGTAAAATACACTTTGGCTATTATCAATCCTTGCTACCAGTGGAATAGGTTGGTGTATGTGATTTAGTCAGATTTTGTTTTGTTTAGTAGATATAACACATTTAAGTGTATTGTGGTTTGTCAATTACATTACATCATAATGCATCAGATAAATTCAGTACGTGTGAGGTGCCATTAAAGCAACAGGAATGTCCAAGTACAGCTAGATTTGATTTAGTTTCACATCATATATCTAGCATAACAACCTAAAACATGGTAAGACATTGTACTGCAAGCAGTTACAAGCCAGTAAGTGAATTTACGCTGGTCTTGTGGTGAAGAACACTCAAGAATGCCTGTTAAAGGGAATGTAAATCAACAGTACAGTGGTCAAAATGAAACACATCTAAGTTGATGTTTTGAATACATTGAAGGGTCCAATACAGCAGGTGGAGAAAACAATTGTGATGGCACCACTGGCAAGACATTATTGTAGAAGATAAAACCAAGTTTTTAGGAAAGTTTAGCATTGTATCTTTGAGTGCTACTAAAAGAGCTGCAGATAAACAAATGATTACTAGACTGACTTCCCTAATGAATGCAACTGATTTTCTCTGTATCTGTGGAAAGTACAAGCTTTGGATATATAGAAACTACATCATATCATTGCTATGTTTTCACCTATGTGTTGATGCAGTATCAAATGGGACAATGTCACAGATGGAATCAGCTGCCACTTGTTATCTGTAGAAGTGGTTGAACCTCTCTCGCAGTACAACTAGAGTAATACTGTATTATCCTGGTGCTTGCTGTCCTAGTATTACACATGTTTTCCAAAAAGCCAAGCTCAGCTTACTAGCTTGTGTCAGTGTTTCTTCTTCAAGAACTAGGATTGGAACTGCAGCTTGTGAGAGTCTCTTTACAAATACAAGGTGATGACTACGCTTTGCTGTTGTCTGCTTTTGAGCAACTATCTTCACTCCCAACTGCTCAATCTTTGTCATGGAACAACATTAAGTCCCAATGTGATACCCATCTGCAGACACTTTCAGTCCAATGTAAGTTTAGAGATTCTACTAAGTTAGAGGAATCGTACAAGACATGGAACCGGCTGATGTCTGGTTTTCATCCTGGGCATGTGTCATTTCTTTTGCAGGCTGCTTCAGATACTTTACCAACTGTAGTTAACTTAAGGCGTTGGTGTATTCAATCTGATGTTAAGTGTACTTTGTGTGACTCAATTCGTCCTACCACAGCTCACATCCTAGGTGACTGTCCTGTTGCCTTAACGCAACAGAAATATACACACCGTCATGATCAAGTTCTTTACCTTCTGGCCTCTAAACTCAAATTAGTGACAATCCATCTATCCATGTTTTTGCTGACCTTCAGGGTTTACGAACTAGTGAAGCACCTCAAGCCACTATTCCATCTACCTTACTAATCACACCTTACAGGCCAGATATCGTTGTATATAACTCAGGCAAACCCTCTGTTGCTTTACTTGAACTAACCTGCCCTCTAGACTCAGAACACAACATTCAATCTGCTAGGTCTAGAAAACAAAACAAGGCTGAGTATCATCAACTGCTTGTGGAATTTGATCACTTACAGATCCCAAACTATGTATTATGAAAACATTGAAATTAGTGTGCTAGGTCACTACCTACCTTCTTCCATTCAGAACATCAAGAACTTTATTGACTGTACAACTTTTTGTAAACACCAAATCTTCCATCCGATAGATCCTCGATAATGCTGCTCGTCAATGTATGACATGTTGAATTTTCTTGCCCAGGAATTGTAGTGAGCGGTTAACTTAATTTTGTCTTGTAAGTATTGTTGTTGCTGTTGTTGTTAGTCTTTTTTTTACATGTACACACTCCTTGCCGTGCCCAAAAGATCTCATTTTGCTTGATCTGATTGTGGTCACACGAGACCAAGGACTAAAAATGTATTGTATGTATCATCTTATTACTAATGATGATTCTCTCTCTCCCTACCTGGCAGAGGAGTGACTCGGGAAAGTGTAAAATAGATACCATTGTTTGTTTCGTGGTACTGCTAACCCAGCTTTGTACACAAATCAAACTAATCTCACTTCAGTGAAGCATAATGAAGTGTGAGCTTTGATAATGCAAGGCACACTGACAGGCCGAGCTGCTACAGGCAACCACAGAACCCTCCATATTGTTTTCCAGCAGAATGTTCAAGTAATCTTGGAACACTATGAAGTTGAAAAGAGGACCTTGGTATTGCCACCTGCATGTTAGACTTTCACTGTTTACCTACTTTCCCATTGCAAAGTGTATAATTACAGTACTTCTGATTTTTTGTCTTGTGTCACAACGTGACGTAACTAGACTTTGTGGCTTAATATCTCTGTACAACAACATAATTGAATCATTAAAAAAGTGTTTTGTGTAAACAACCTATTTATTCAATAAGATTACAAGTGAATTTTATATTTCAGTAAACCTTTAAGAACCTGCTAGCAGGTCTCTTAGTGGATTTTAAAGACCTCGCTATCCTCCAAAGATCAAAGCATATTATGTATACCATTTTCTAATATCCTTTATTTACTAAAATTTAAATTCCTAACCTATCATTATTCTTGTTATAATTGTAATAGCTATTTGAATGGAAATAACATCGACATCGCGGCACTGCTTTAAATGAATTATTATTGTCCACCTTTTCAAGCACACTTTCTGTAACAACTTTAAACAGACTGTAGGACCAAGTGTCCTACAGACCTTCAGCACTTGTGCTGTAAAGCCTTAATGTATAGTAAATAAAATATCCTAAAGTTTGAAGTAAATAAATTGATATAAATGCAAACAGAGTATCTCTAACACGTTTTATGTATGATACCATCAAAGTTCAATAGAGAAATTGTACTTTATTTTCCATAATGTGCCAAAAGTGTGCTTTAGTTTTGGACAAGTAAAATTCTATATAGGAAAACAGGAACGAAATTGAGAATGGGAATGACCAATGGAAATTGCCTGATATGTCATTATACAGGTTGCGCAAAGTTTCTTTTCGGTGTTGTGTTGGATCCTCCATTAAAATGGTAAAAATACTCCAATAGAGCAGTCACCTACATTTAAATACTCTAATAGAACAGTCAAGAATGTTTCCCAACAGGGACTTGCATTGAAAACCTGTGAATTGATGGACTATAGCTTACACAGATCCATTACCACTAAAGCTAGCTACTCCTTGAAACCATGAACATTTTGAAGGTTCAACTATTACGGGTGAAGAGGTTCACAAAGTGTTATAGTTAACTGACAATGCCTGTTGTAAGCTTTGGAAACTGCTTCTGCTGCTTTCAGATAAGAAGTTTGAAGCGACTCTAAGAGGAATTCTCATGACTGTTCATGCTGTCCTTAGTATGTCCTCATTGAAACCACCTCATACTGCAGCTGTTACATACTCCATGTCATGCGACTTTTATCCTGAGATTGTAGGTACAACTTCCCACTTCTATTCCTCTTCATGTCGATTAGTTATATCTTTCAAAATCATAAATGTTTATGGTTTCAACTTCAAGGGAGTAGCTAACTTTCAGTGTTGATACCTTAACCAGCCTATTTATATGTATATATATACCCAATCTATGCCAGCTATAGTCCATCAATTCACAGGCTTTCAGTGCAGGTCCCTGGTTTAATAGTCAGTATTCTTGACTGCTTTGTTAGAGTATTTACTGCTGGTGACTACTCTATTAGAGTATTTTGATCATTTTAGCTGAAGGATCATAAGTAATAGATTTCTTACTGTTATCATGGCATTCCAGGTCAAGATAAACTGAAGTAAAACTTTCTTGTTGATTGCAACTTTGGATTCACAGATTTTAACCAGTTACAGCACGTGCAATATATACAGAAAATATAGCACTCAGTGTGGTTTCGAGCCAAATACAGCACTTGGCTTCATCTCATGCTGTATTCACCTTTTTACCACACCCTCATGCTATATTTCCATATTGCACCCATTGCAGTGCTTTAAATTATAATTCTTACCCATGTTTTATATCAAGACACACGATAGTGTGTCGTGCGGCCCAAGAAGCCGGCGCGCCACACCGTGAGTATATTAACAGGAAGAAAGAAAATGCAATTTTCACACCTATGTAGCTCTGTGATCCCTTATCCGATTGTAACCAAATTTGCTACAGACATGCCGGCCAGTTATGGGAGTCTACATACCAAATGTGAAGAAAATCGGTCCAGCCATTTCCGAGATACGAGCGAACAAAATTTCGTTTTAATTTCTTCTTTTTTTCTTCTTCATTTCGCACACTTCGCCAAATCCGCCATAAAACACGAATGCGTGCTCCAATCGGGCTGAAATTTGACGCACTTGAAGGGCTCATTAAGGCGGATCTCAGTACCAACTTTGGTAGGAATCCGATGGACATTCACAGAGTTATGATTGATTATTCGCGTAAAATATGGTCGAAGGTCTGTCACGCCCACAGGGTAAACCTCTTGGAGGAATGAGTTGAAAATTGCTATGTAGATGGAGTAACCATCGTAGGAGTGCCTTTTTGTGGTTTGAAAAGAATCGAGATAAAGACCATGGAGATATGACACAAAACCCAACCTGTGTCACAATTACGCAATCGATTTTTATGAATAAAAAGACTATTAGTTTTCACGTATACCAGGCAAACCGCCTAGAGCAATGAGCTGAAAATCGGTGTGTAGCTGGAATAATCATCATAGAAAGTCCTTACAGTAGTACAGAAGAATCGGATTACAAACCACTGATTTCGAAAGCCAACTACGTGTTGCAAATGCAAGATCGAGATACTCTAATAGAACAGTCACCCTAATAGAGCATTCGGCTACGTTTATAACTTCCTCCATTAAAGAATTATATTTTATTGCAAGTTATTCTGTAGGGAATTCAGCTACAACCAGTTAATCTGATAGACAATTCAGCCACAGGCAAGTCACCATGTAGAGAGTTCAGCTGCAAACAAATCACCCTGTAGAGAGATCAGCTAGAAGAAGTCACCTTGTAGAGAGTTCAGCTACAAAGAAACCATCATGTAGAGAGTTCAGCTGAAAAAAATCACTCTGGAGAGAGTTCAGCTACGAAAAGATCTCCCTGTAGAGAGTTCAGCTAGAAGAATTCACCCTATAGAGAGTTCATCTGGAAATAAATCACCCTGTAGAGAATTCAGCTACAAACAAACCGCCCTATAGAAAGATCAGCTAGAAGAAGTTACCTTGTAGAGCGTTCAGCTACAAGAAACCATCATGTAGAGAGGTCAGCTGCAAACAAATCACTCTGTAGAGAGATCATCTACAAAAAGATCACCCTGTAGAGAGTTCAGCCAGAAGAAGTCACCTTGTAGAGAGTTCAGCTACAAAGAAACCACCATGTAGAGAGTTCAGCTGCAAACAAATCATCCTGTAGAGAAATCAGCTACAAACAAATTGCTCTGTAGAAAAAACATCTAGAAGAAGTTACCTAGTAGAGAGTTCAGCTACAAAGAAACTATCATGTAGAGAGATCAGCTACAAACAATTCACTCTGTAGAGAGTTCAGCAAGAAGAAGTCACCTTGTATAGAGAATTCAGCTACAAAGAATCCATCATGTGGAGAGTTCAGCTGCAAACAAATCACCCTGTAGAGAGTTTCAGCTACGACTCTGTAGAGAGTTCAGCTAGAAGAAGTCACCTTGTATAGAGAGCTCAGCTACAAGAAATTACCATGTAGAGAGTTCAGCTACAAAGAATCCATCATGTGGAGAGTTCAGTTGCAACCAAATTTCCTTGTGGAGAATTTAGCTACAAACAAGTCACCCTGTAGAAAGATCAGCTAGAAGAAGTTACCTTTTAGAGAATTCAGCTACAAAGAAACCATCATGTAGAGAGTTCAGCTACAAACAAGTCACTCTGTATAGAGATCAGCTAGAAGAAGTTACCTTGTAGAGAGTTCAGCTACAAACAATTCACCCTGTACAGAGATCAGTTTGAAGAAGTTCTTTGTAGAGAGTTCAGCTACAAACAAATTACCCTGTAGAAAGATCAGCTAGAAGAAGTCACCTTGTAGAGAGTTCAGTTACAAAGAAACCACCATGTAGAGAGTTCAGCTACAAACAAATCACCTGTAGAGAGTTCAGCTACAAACAAATCACCCTGTATAGAGAGATCAGCTAGAAGAAGCTACCTTGTAGAGAGTTCAGCTACAAACAATTCACCCTGTACAGAGATCATATAGAAGAAATTACCTTGTGGAGAGTTCAGCTACAAAGAAACTATCATGTAGAGAGTTCAGCTACAAACAAATCACCTGTAGAGAGTTCAGCTACAAACAAATCATCCTGTACAGAGATCAGCTAAAGAAGCTACCTTGTAGAGAGTTCAGCTGCAAAGAAACCATAATGTAGAGAGTTCAACTATAAACAAATCACTTTGTAGAAAGTTCAGCTAGAAGAAGTCACCTTGTAGAGAGTTCAGTTACAAAGAAACCACCATGTAGAGAGTTCAGCTACAAACTAGTGACCCTGTAGAGACATCAGCTAGAAGAAGTTACCTTGTAGAGAGTTCAGCTGCAAAGAAACCATCATGTAGAGAGTTCAGCTACAGTACAAACAAATCCTGTAGAAATATCAGCTAGAAGAACCCACCTCGTAGAGAGTTCAGTTGCAAAGAAACCACCATGTAGAGAGTTCAACTACAAACAAGTGACCCTGTAGAGACATCAGCTAGAAGAAGTTACCTTGTAGAGAGTTCAGCTGCGAAGAAACCATCATGAAGAGAGTTCAGCTACAAACAAATCACCCTGTAGAAATATCAGCTAGAAGAAGTCACTTTGTAGAGTGTTCAGTTATAAAGAAACCACCATGGAGAGTTCTGTAGTAAATATAATATTATGTATTTTATATATGTGACTGCAGGGCCTGCGTAAATAGGGCATGTGGGCACAAGCTACACCCCATCACTCTACAGGTCATATCTCAGTACTGGAATACTATATTTGCATTCTGTAACTTGCATCATGATGCCAATTAAATGCTTATTAAGAGCTGAAAATTCCAATGCCATAGCATAATGGTACAAGACGTTATGAGTGATGAAATTGTGAAAAAAATGGCAAAAATCATGTGCCCACATGCCCTATTATCGCAGGCCCGGTCACACATATATATAATTTGTATACATTTACTGATAAAATATTTAAAGTACATCTGCTTCATCTTTTCTTCTTCCTGTGGTAAAGAAAAAAAAGATGGTTTTAAAAAGTCCCAAAGCCAGCCATACAAATGCAAAAAGAAGTGAAATCTAATCAAAAACAGCTAAGCTGTAAAAAAGGTGCGGCCCCAAAAAGTCCATTGTGAAAAAAGATGTGAAATCCAAGGTGGCGGCCAAGAAATGGCTGTGATGGTAGGTTAATGGTAAAAAATTTAATAACAACAATTCAGGTGAATTTTGTGCCAAGACCAAGCGGCACCAAATTCACCTGAATTGTTGTTGTTAAAATTTTTACCATTAACCTACCATCACAGCCATTTCTTGGCCGCCACCTTGGATTTCACATCTTTTTTCACAATGGCCTTTTTGGGGCCGCACCTTTTTTACAGCTTAGCTGTTTTTGATTAGATAGTAGTATCAAGAGTGAATAATTTTACTCTTGGTAGTATATATTTGCCTGTTAGTTAGTCATTCACTGTCATTCAATAGCTGGACTGACTTGTGTAGATGTTGTTGATAATGTTCAGCAAACTCCTGATAATCAGATCAGTGTTAATAGAACAGTAATTTTTCCACGTCTCAACTTCACTTGTAATGGTAGGATAACCAACATCAGGGTTAGGATATCTGATCATAGTAACACTGGGACTAATTTTCCTTATATACAAGTATGGAGACAGTCACCAACTACACAACTCTACAGTTTAGTTGATCAAGTTCAGATACAATCAAGTCACCTCAATACTCGGTTAACCTACCTAGAAGCTATCATTTCACTCACTGGCAGAATACAATTTCTATCTGGAGATGTTATAGGATTTTATAATCCACCTGATTCTGGTTATGTAATTAGAGATATACAAACACCTGGATATGTGATGTATGTATTCCTTGGATCTACTACTTCATCATTTAATCTTAGCTTTGCTGTCATAAGTGATAGACGACAACCATTGATCCAGTTTACACTTGGTAAGTATGGTGACAGTCTTTTTTGTGTGCTGAGTATTATAGTATTATAATGTACATATGTAGATATTCATCTATCTGTTTGTACTGCACCTTAATTAAATTTACTTAATTATCAACCATCATTGTTCTTAAATGTTTCATCTGTTTAGATATTCAGTGTAATAACCTCACAACACCATTCAATGGAGAGATAACATCATGTAGTTCTGGTAGTATTGGAGTGGGTTATGAGAGAGACACTTGTAGTTTCACATGTAACACTGGTTATGAGCTAATTGGTAGTCCTCATAGAACATGTCAGTCTGATGGTAGTTGGAGTGGATCACTAGTGTCCTGTACCATCATGATGTGTCCCTCATCATCACTACCAATGAACAGCATGTTGACTGAGTCTTGTAGTAACACATATCAGTCAATGTGTGATCTGCAGTGTGAAGAAGGCTTTGATGGTAGTGGAGAGTCATCATATGTGTGTGATGTGTTGAGTGATGGATCATCAGTAATGTGGATGACAAGTGGAGGAGGATGGAGTTGTGAAAGGAGTAGGTTACTGTGTTGTCTTTGGTGTTGTGTATTCTTTAAAAATAACTTGTGATATGTAGCACATAAGGGGTCATAAGAGAGATGTGTACTGTGCATAGTTATACAGTACAAGTTTCACTGGTTATGAGCTAACTGGCAGTGACACAGTATTTGATGTAATGTATGTGCCTTTTTTATTTATAGTTTTGTAGGAATTTACATTGTATAGTTTGTAAATCACAGTGCTGTAGTTTAGAAGTAGAAATTTGAAACCTCTACAAGTTTGGCAATGTAATTAAATTAATTAAAGCTTACTAGCTTAGTACACAATACTGGATTTATTATTCCAGAGATTATATAATTGGTTACACTCATATAGACTAGGGTGAATGATTATCCAATGTTGACTATTAGCATGCTATGGATTGGAAGTGTTTCATATTAGCTTTAACATGGGGCATTCAGACTTTTCCTGACATGTTTACATGCCCTCAGCCCTTGAGCCTGCGGCCCTCAGGCTGTTGGGCATACATACATATCAGTCAAAGCTTGTTACAATGATTACACAATGCATTATTCTGTCTGGCATATGCCTAACACTGTTTTTAATTTAATAACCCATTGACAGCCAAATTCTCAGGGACCACTAGCCGAATTGTTGAACCGTGTCATCCTAACCATCCAATACACAGAGAATACTCGTTATAAACTATGTTGTTTTTGTTAATTAACAATTACCTCAACGCAGTTACAAACAGCCAAGTCTATACTTTAGTAAAAACAGCCTAAACAAACAATGGAATCCCCCCCCCCCCTCCCTCCCCTCCCCTCCACAAGGTGTCTTACACTCCAAAATACTATTCTATACAGTTTACTCACAATGCATGCCATCCATTCCACAGCTGGTTTCTTTGTGATTTGTCCCCTTTTTGCTGCATATATACACTGGCACTCGTGTTCACCATGCCATGTCCAGGATAAAGCAGCCGACTGTTGACTTTACCTGTCTCCAGTGATTTATAACACTTTCTGTATACTTTTCAACTTAAAGAACGATTTAACTCACCAAAGGTTCCACTACTACTGCATAACAAACTTACACTAATTTGAGAAGGATCCGGTTATCTGAGAAACAGAACCTCTATGGGCATGTCCATTTTAGTGCTAGCATATCTTACTGTGAAACGCATTTTACAAGTTATAGCAAGGCTAAAGTTTTATTCTATGGGTAAGTTATGGTGCCAAGCTGCCACAATATGATTGCAGTTGCTGTTAATGGGTTAATACATGCAGTATATGTTTGTTACTTGTATATGCTATACCAGGAAATAGCACGTAAGTATGTACCAATGTCTTTCTCAATATTATCTTAGAGGTAACAAAAAAGCATACAGAAAGTATGTTTTGCTATTTTCTCACCTACTGTTTCTTTTCAGTTATGCTTATTGTACTTGATATTATGGTCAACATTAATTTATTTACAACAGCATGGTGTATTTACTTGTTGTTCCTGACTTGATATTATAAAGATAAATGTTAATTGGGCTTAAGTTGCGCTTTTAGTGTACAGCAAGGAATGCAATGTATGCATCATGGACTTACCTTTGTCCTTCTTGTCCCACTTTTTATAATAGTTTTACAGTGCGATGGTATTTATTTAAGCTTGCGTCGATTTTGCCAGCATAACTTTAGGTGTAGTAGGGCATGAAAAGCATAAAGCATAAATTTTATGCTGGCATAATTGCAGCATAATGGGCCCACCACAATAAGTATAACTTCTGCTGTAACAGTTAGAAAGTAAAGGGCTAACCTGTTTTTGGATGGTGAAATAATTCCTCTCAACAAGTAGAAGCAATGCACTACACTAATACAAGTTTACAATCGATAGCATGAACACTTTTTATTGTGGGTTTGAGTTTTATGGGACATATGCAGTCACGTGCCAACTAGTACCAAGGCATGGCAAAGCAGTTTAGTTTAGCTTCAATCACTAAATTTGGTATCAAATCTAATGTGTCACACCATGTGAGTTAGATAAAACGTGATATGATGATTATGATTGTTGAAAGACAACATCTACGATGGAAGCTCTGATGAATAAAGTTAATGCTGAGTCAGATAGCTGCTTCTTCAGTAGGGCTATGAAAGTCCAAACCAAACAATAAGTAAGATGGTTTTTCTCCAGTTGAGGTGTGGGGTGTTACAATAAACCCAAAGGTCTCCATGTATGTAATTATCCCATGTGTTGCAGCTTGCTCCCTGAGCATGGATTTAAGCGTATGATTAAAATGTTCAACTGCTCCATCACATTCAGGGTGGTGGGCGGTGGTATTTAACTTCTTAATACCCAACAGTTCACATATATCTTTCATCAAGTGGGACAGCAAATTAGTTCCTCTATCAGAAAGAAGTTCCTCTGGCACACCAAAGAATGGTACTATCTCCTCAACCAATAGACGAGCAATCCATACTTCTTTTCAATCAGTGGTGGGATAAACCATTGGTCACTTGATGAACAGGTCTTGAAATACAACCACATACTTGTTACCTCTTGTTGTTATCGATAATTCCATCACATCAACTCCAACTATTTGGAATGGACATTCAGTAGGAATAGGATGCAGCAGAGATTTCTGTTTCCTCCCTGCTCCTTTGGAAATGGCACATTGGGGACAACTCTGAGCATAATTCATGGCATCTCTGTCAGATACAATATCATTTGCTACAACAAACCATACAGTCACAGTGATTGGTGGCTGTGATACAAGATTAGCGATACTGACATCATCTCTACTGGAAATAAGTGCCACTTAGACTTCTTCAGAACTGTCATCCTCAACAGACAATGGTGTACTGGTTGTCTAAATAAAGCATCTGCATGACAGTTGTTCTGTTTAACTCAGTAGACAATATCAACTTCTTGTATTCCACTACCATATACATACCTTATACCACCACCTAGCATGTTTCCCATTCAGATTAGGGGCACACAATACAGCTTTCACTGCTGCATGGTCAGTGTATACTGTCACTTTGTGGCCATACAGGTGGTATTGAAAATGTGTTATTGCCCACACAACGGCTAACGTTTCAAGCTCTGTTATAGCATAATTCCTTTCACTAGATGACAAATGATCGGCTAGCATAAGCTAACAGGTGAAGCCTGCAGTCATCCTAGAACTGAGGTAGTATAGCCCCTTGCCCCTGTTTGCTAGCGTTAGTCTCAAACACAAAACTTCTAAAATTGGGATATACTAGTACTGGTGATGTTAACAGCCTGGTCTCAATTCATCAAAAGTTTGCTCACAAATGGCTGTCCAATTAAATGGAGTTAAGGTAAGACCCAAAAATTGTCGTAATTGCTTCAAAGTAGTAGATACTGAAAATTCCCTAACAGCATCAAATTCCTGGTATTGGGCTTAAGTCCTTGTGCTGTTACAATATGGCCAAGTTATTCAACTTCCTCACTCATAATTACTTGGGTTCAATTTCAAATTAGCATCTTTCAAACAAGTAAATACTTTCTTCAAGTGCTTCAGGTGAATGTCCAGCAATTGTGAAAACACAATGACAACATCTAAATATTAAACAACCACAAAATCACCTGCTTCCATCACCAACCATGATAAAACCCTCTGCAGTAATCTTTGAAATACTGCTGGAACATTCATAACCCCAAAAGGCATTACCTTGAATTCATAATTATAACCCATGATGTGTGATAAAAGCCATCTTCTCCCGGCTGTCTGACTGCACTCTGATCTGCCAATATCCCGCCGCTAAGTCTAGTGTAGTATAACACTTGGCCTTGCCCAACTTCTCAAGGAGATCATCTATCCTAGGTTAGGGAAATAAAAATCTGCTTTTGTCACTGCATTCAAACCTACAAAAATGAAGGTCACCATTTCACTTTCTAACCAAAACTACAGGGCTAGCCCATGAACTCCGATGGCTGTATTACTCCGTCAAGCTGCATTTGCCTTAGCTGTTTAGCAATATCTTGTCTGGCTGCATAAGGTATTCTGCAGACTGCCTGCTTCTTAGGAGTAGAGTCACTGGTATCAATACTAAATTCAACCAGACCAGTTTCTCCTTGTTCTGCTTTTTCAAGAGAAAACACATCATGATGACTAGCTAATAACTCTGCTAACTGTGAATTCTCTTCCAGTGTATGATTAGGGTTTACATTACATAACAACTTCACTTGTTGTCTCCTCCACTGTACTCTCTCATTGGTAAACTTACCATCCTCTACTACATCTGATGTGCCCTCTAGCTGTCTCAGTACATGACACAATTTGAACTTATTTAGATTAGGAAGATTAACCATACTTACATCCTGGACTGTTCTTAACTCTTCAGTAAGTGACTGGTCTTACTAGTATTTGATACCACTATCACGGCTGTTCCATTCCTATCAACCTCTAACAAAGACTCTTCAATATGCAACATATCTACTAGGTTAGGACTAGGCTGTAATAGTACTGTACCTCTATGGCCAATAATTTTCACTGGCATCACAGCTGTGTGGAAATTGAACGGACTCTATTATCTTCACTTTATCCTTAGATATTGATCTACTGTGCCAGCTTTACCTCTATTCCCCAATGATTTGATACTGACTTGGGGGTGATACTAAACGATTCCCAATTTTTGACAGACAGTTTCAGACAATAGCAACCAGTCAGGTGCCTTGATCTTCACATAAACTGTAGTACACACTTTCCTGTCTTCAAAGCCAGTGTCATCTTCCATTTGTCCATCCAAGACAATAGGCTGCTTGTTGTAACTGAAAGCTTGTTTATTGGCAGGCTTACAATCCTCCTCCTTCAACCCAATGTATTGACCACTGTCTTAAACAAGTCCCCACTTACAATACTAATGTTTGAGCCTGTATCTATTATACCAGTTACCCCTCTATCTCTACAGTAACACTCTGAGGACTACCCTCTTTGCCTTGACAAGTGCCCTGACCCACAGTTGAAGATGTGGCTGAATTTGATGGAACAATATTTCAACAACCTATTGATACTGGCTTTCTCTGGTGAACTAGCTTCCACTCCTGAACAATTACTGCCATGAACAACTCTTTTCTTCTTTGATAAACTACTCTTTCCCTCACTTTCAGTTTTCTGTACTTTGCAGTCTCTGGCTAGATGATTTGGACTATTACAAACATAACATCTTGGCTGCTGTTTATAGGGTTGCTTTGATTTACTATAACTATTGTCAGTATTCTGTAGAGAATTCTGGTTGGAGGTTACCGTGTGGCTGTCTAATAGAATATCTCTGCGGAGATTATCTCTGCTGATCTCTCTCATATTGCTGTCACTTCCTCAACTCTGCCAATCTTTTCTCTTCATTTCTGGCAGCTAGATAAAGCTCAGGGTAGCTTCTTGCTCCTGACACAGCAGGGGCTTTGCTCAACTCAAATATAGGCTGCTCTGCAGCTGGCCATACAGCTACACACTTCTAGTTTCTGGGTATATCTTGTCTTTCCCAAAACCTATTGAAAGGTACGTTCTAGACGTCTTATATAGTCCACAACAGTTTCAGAGTGATTCTCTACCACATGGCAAAAATCAAAAGCTGCTAGTGTCTGATTCCCAGGGTCTACTCGTGTACATAGAACTTTTACAGCTTCCTCATAAGTGCCACGGTCCTGTCCATTGAACAATTTTCACTCCTGGAGAGCTCTGTTTCTCAAATACACTGCCAATTGTATTAGAGTCTCCTCTTCAGACCAACCATTCCGTACAGCTGCTCTCTCCAAAGTAGGGAGCCAGTTATCAAATCTTATTTCAGGGTCCTCAGCTGTGAAGGGATCAATTGGTGGAGCCTTGTCTTGTCACTGAACTGGTTGTGTAGTGTAAGCTGGATCAGAGGGTACTAATGGAAGACATGAACATGTAATGTTAGTACCAGTAGTTTGAGTCATTGACTCAGATGTGTTCAAAGGTGTTGACCCTACCCTAGTTACTCCACTTGTCAACAGTCTGGATTGGCTATAGTCTAGTGGTGGGAGCCTTGTTGCACCACCTGAACTCAGCAATGTAGGTACTGAATGTGTTAGAGTTACACTTGTTGTTTGTACAACAGGTACAGTAAACAATGGACGTTATCCACAATGATGTCACGAGCACAAAATGACCGCATTATTTGGGGTACTAATGTACAGGCGCCTATGGAGAAATTGCTATGATCAATCATATTTTAGCCAGGGAAGGAGATATCGAGCTCTTAGCAACAGGTATAAGTACAAGAAAACATAATAAACGATTAGTATTGCATGTTGGAAAATTTTCGAGATAACGCTTGTTTGCAATGGTTTTTTTTACGTTATACCCATATCTGTTGTCTACTAGTTGGTATCTTTCTTCACAAGTGAAATGTGACCGGATTTGCGAAAAGGTACCTTTTTCACACACAAAATTTGACCCATTTTGTGACATTTGATGCTTCATAACTTTTTAATTATGGCATATAATTGCCTGAAATTTTCCATGAGTGTAGCTACAGTATCTGGCTACATTTTGATACTAAGAGCAAGTTAATCAGCATAAGGAATGAAGTGTTATATGATTTTGTTTACTGGTATGTAAAATGTGTGGAAAAGGTACCTATTCGCAAATCCAGTCACAAATATAATTGATCAAAAGAATTTCTCCATAGGAGCCTGTACATTAGTATCCCAAATGACATGGCCATCTTGTGCTCGTGACGTCATTGTGGATAAAGTCCATAACTCACCTACATTAGGTAAGGCTTCGCTGACTCTTGAAATGCTGTAGAGAAGTTGAGTTGTACTTGGTTTATTGTCTGTCAGAAATTCAGAAGATTGTCCATATGTGCTTTGAGATTGGCTTGGCAACAGACTTCTCAGACTCTGTAACTCCTTGTCTTTAGCCAACATAGCTTGATCAAAGTGATTTAACTGCTTACGGTTGGTCTTCCAAAGTTCTTTGACACTGCTCTTCCTTGCTTCCAACTCTTTATTCGCCCTCTCAATTTCTTGAGCAGCCAACTGTTGCTGTTGCTGCAACATTTCTACTTTATCCATCAGTTCTTCTGTTATATCCTTAAGAACATTCAAATCTTGTTCTTTAGCATCCAATTCTTGCTCTTTTCCCAGGGGTGGTGGAGCAGGCCAAAGAGTGAGGGTGCCAGGCCAGCTGTAAATTGAAGACAAAAAAAGGTCACAGCCTGCTGACAATAGCTGCTCTCCACCAATTATATCTCCTTATTTATAATTACACATACGTAGCTAAGTAACTTGCTACACTGGTTCTTTGAATATTGTGACTGCTCTATTAGAGTATCCAGATCCTGACCGTTCTGTTAGAGTATCTCAATTTTTTCTTACAAACAGTGTTCCTGGCCCCCGGCCCCCTCGTCTCCACCACCTATGTCTTTTCCTCTTAAAGACTGCCTCAGGAAACTTATCTCCTCAGTGGAGTGGTGCAGTTACTCTTGCAACTTTACACAATTGACCTCTAATTTTGATAGCTCCTTACTTTATCTTTGTGTTTTTCTGGACATGCTTAGTTTAATATTCTTGTGGGTGGTCATCCTTGACCTCTTCTAGGGTTTCCTTAGACAGCTCTGAAGACAATTCTTCCACAGGAGCTGAGATGTTCGAGGAGTAGGTGACTGTGAAGATAACGGTGAAGTAAAAGACAAAAATAACCCATCTACATCCTGTAGTGACAGGTTCCTTCTCCACATCACCACAACTTGAGTGTCGGAGGATTCTTGTCCATTGCTCTCAGTTTCTCCTCGATCATAGCCCTTAAACCATGTAGTGGGGAGTTCTAATGCATGTGCCACCTGCTGTAGCTGGTATATCTTCAGTCTTTTAGAGTTTAAAGGAAACTCTGTCCTAGACTTTCCATTCCTCTGGCTCATATCCTAAGCCAAATCTTCAAGCCTCTATACTATGTATGTAGTAGCTCTACTAACTCACTAAGGCTAAAACTGCTATTGAGGTCCACTCTCCTCTCTGGTAACAGTCAGTCTCGGTAGGACCTCCAATGTAAAGCCATCCAGAACTGCTTTAACATTAACAATCTATGAAACCCCCCCTCCCCCCCCACAAATCATGTTAATTACAAGGTTTTTATACACAAAGGTAACCTATATATCATGTGACCTATATATGTAATTGTAGAATTTTCCTTATTGTATAAAAGGATACCACATCACACATTTCTAAAAAGCATAAAAACAAGCATAAGAGACAGGAATGTTGGGAAATTCCAAAAAGTATAGGTACATTTTGGAGCATTATAGACTCAAGCCTAAGGCTAGTTTATAATTAGCTTTGTGCATAGGCCAGTTGTGGAGTACATGAGAATTGCCCATATGTTTTTGCAACAGTCAAAAGTGAGCAAGTTGCTTGTTTGTAAATAATTAAAATCAAGACACACAATAGTGTATTGTGCAACCAAGAAAGCTGGTGTGCCACACTATGAGTATATTTACAAAAATGCCATACTTAGTCACTGTAAATCCCCTCCACCTTCAGTACCCCACATACCAAGATTGCCTAATGCAGTCATGAAATATATGCCCTCAAAGTTTGGGCTTATTCTCTCCGTTCTTCTTTTTCTTCGTTTTGGAGGCTTAGATTATTCTTTTCGCACACTTGACAAAACTATGGAAATGTATACTGTAGCTCAATTGTCTAGAAATTTTGTGCACTTTAAGAATCACGACATAATCACGTATCAAGTTTGATGCAAGTCTGATAAACAATCATAGAGCTATGGACAAGTATTTGAATTTAAAAAGACTGACTTGTTGTCAGGCCTACAGGTAAACCGCTTACAGGAATAACTAAAAAATCAGCATGCGTATAGGTTCATCACACTTGTAGCCCAAACCTTTTGTAATTTAAAAGAAATCGCATTGATAGCTATAGGGTTACAAGGCAAAAACTGGACTGCAGGGACAAGTTACTGTAATAGAACAGTCATAGGGTAAAAAGGTGCACAAAAAAATTCAAATTTACCAGCGTTCAAACTAGTGCTGTACACCTACAAAATTTTTGTCACCGGTTAATTGCCTACCAATAATTGGCAATAACCAGTTAATTGGTTTGTTTGTATATTGGCAGACGTAATGCGAGTCAACAAGCCTGCTGGAAGGTTTAGGGTGGTACCAAAGTGACCATCAACATCTTGTCTAGCAGTAACAGTTATTACAATCACATTCTTTGAGGTTATGTTATGATGTTAACACTTATCAGCAGGGGTAATTTATGGTTTACCAAGTGGGTGGGCAATAACCGGTTTAAAGGTTTCTTCACCGGTTATTGGCTGACCTAGACAACACCGGTTAATAACCGGTTAATTGGACACCGGTGTACAGCACTAGTTCAAACCAGGGACCTCCATACTGAACACCCAAATCCTTAGCCACTGAGCTGCTGTTTTCATGATTGTTCACCTCACTTAATTTCTACTTTATAAATGAAAATTCTAGCTAAAATCTACTTAATAGTAAATGTTGTAATTTAAATCGATTAGTGGAACATCTAACATTCTGTGTGTGTTTTATTAGAAATTCTTTTTAAAATGTGCACTCTATTAGAGTATTGACGAAAGTTATAAGTAAACTGTACAAGTTGTGAAATCAAAGGTGGCGGTCATGAAATGGCTGCAATGGTGGTATTTTTAATTATTGCATTATTAGAATGCATTAGCATTAACATCAATACAGCTGTTTCATGACCCCCATCTTTGAATTCACAACTTTTTTCACCCAGGCTTTTGAAGGCCGCACCCTCTTTATACAGCTTGGCTGTTTTTGTATGGATTAGCAGTTATGTATTAATCTGTTTTTCAGTCTGGTTTGATCAATAGAGGTTATTCGTTTATGTCATTTTAAGTTAGTAACGGTTACTAGCCACCATGTTTTGAGGCATAAATTAATGGGACCCATGTGAGAAAGTGAAACTTTTTGTGATTTTGGTACAATTGAAGTTTATACTATTAGCCAAGTGAAGAGCGGGAATAGAGTGGACTGGGTTAATTTAGCGGTACAAGCCAGCATGCAAGCTGCTGGAGTATAATGGCCCTGTTTCTTCAGCTGAGAAGCGATATTACTAAGCAACGAATAACATAACAAATGCACCATAGATTTCTTATTTTCACTGGCTTGTAACTCATTCTTGCTTCACACATTCATGAAGATAACCTGTAATTATATGGAAAATATTTAGTGTGACATCAAATGGATAACCTCTATAGCTGACACATGGTGCATAGAAATATACATCCATGCACCGCCCAAACAACTATTCAGTTATGATTCATGTACTACAATAGTGTATTACAATGAGCTAGTTGCAATCTGTGACTATACTCAGCCTACAACTTTAAAATTAAATTCCACACTAATATTATATAGTTGTGTATCAGTTAGTAGGGACCACAAAGGTGTAGGTATGGTCCACGGGATAAAATCATGCAAAAACCAGCCTTAATTTTCCCGGATGACAGTGAGGCAGTATTGGTTAGGTAAAACTAAACCCAAACAAGTTTTCAGATCAACCCAAAATGCTTTCAACAAGTTGCTACGTAATTTAAAAATATATATTTAACAGAATTTTCTACTGACTGACTGACCGAGTAGTAACTGACTGATGCCTTCAGACAAGCATAACTTGATAATGGCTAAAGCTATGGGCTTGATTTTTTCACTGTTCGATGTCGCTTCGGCCCGACAGGTGCTTTTTGGCACACCGCATTCTTCATGGACTTACCAGTGTCCTCCTTTGTGTCCCATTTATCTTCGCTGACAACAAAAAGTGTCGATATGGTGGTAGCACGTGATGGCTTCCCTTTGTAACGGAAATCGTCCATATTTTTCATAGTGGCTATTTTGATAGCAGAGGTGCTTTTCAAACAGTTCTTAATTCGTACTGCTGTGTAACGGATTGAACATACTGTAGCCCACAACAAAGAGTAATGGATACTTCGCTTTTCAGACAATAATTGATATAACTGGGGCATACGGCACCATTTTGTTCTTTCGATATGCGTGGATTGCAGAGGTGCTTTTTGAACAGTTCTTGATTCAAAATGCTGCATAACGCGTTGAACATAGCTGACAACAAAACGTAATGGATACTTCACTTTTCAGACGATAATTGGGGTGTGCGACACCATTTCAGATGTGGTATGCGTAGGTTCACCAGTCATAATAATTATTTACAAAAAATAGGTAACAAACAAGTACACAGAAAGATTCGAATTTTCAACTACAGTAGGGACCATAGCACATCAATAAAAAGTACTGAAACCAGCTGGAATAGTGCATAATAGTAAAACAATAAGAAGTGTTATATCCCTACTGTGCATTTCCATTATGGTATCTTGAGCACGGTAGGGATGTAACATTTCTTATTGTTTTACTGTGATTTAATATTCAAAGTGTACTGCATCCTTAAACTGGTTGGTCATCAGCAAGCTGCTTTACCAGTATACTTCCCTAGCAATATGCTAATTTATTTATTTTTCCCAAGTGATCAGTACATTATTATGGATTTGGTTTATTACAATTAGGCCATGTAATTTTCTACCCTTATTAAACATTTACTTAGCTACGTATATAAATATAGTTACAGAATGCAAATATTCTATTCCATTACTGAGATAGGATCTGGTATGTGATGGGGTATAGTTGTGCCCGCATGCTCTATTTTTGCAGGCCCAGTCATAATTATTAATCAAAAACAAAATGAAAAGAGTTTAGGTGATAGAAAGTATGACATAAATGGTAACATAGCTACAAATGTGTATAAAAATCCCAACATTGACATGCTATATGCCACTATCTGTTAAATGCCAAAGTATCACATAGCTACATATATTGTAATAGCAACCATTTTTCATATTTATATCTCTTATTTCACTTGCTGGTACATTTTTAAATTAATAACTTTTAATTGCTTTAGTTTGTTAACTTTTTTGTTATGGCATAACTACATTATACATGTGTAGCTGTGACTGCTTTATTAGAGTATCTGGCTGCTTGTCTTGAGTGAACTACACAATAGATTGAGATGTGTAGTTGCTATTTATTGTTTTCTACAGTAAAACTGCAGATGATTGCAGCTAGATTACTAAAGGGCATGGTCTGATCATTGAAGATGTGGCAATCCATTCTGATCTTTTAAGGACATGGTTTTACCATGTAAGAGCTTTATGACTTGGGTACAGCTACATGTATCTTCTCCCTCTTATAGTAACACAAGAGCATCTAGTAATTTTGTGGCATCTAAATATGCTTCTCTAGGGATATGAAAATTAATTCCTTCATATGGTTTCATTGCATAAATAAGAAAATGACCATATAATCAAAGATAAAAGGAAAGGCAAAGCGTGGAAGGTAGACACTCATCAAAACCTGAAAAGCGCATGCCAACATGAGTTCCTTATTGTGATGTAAAGTGATAACTGTGTACTGCTTCATTTGATATCTAGCCTTCGACCAAGTGCTGGCTGCATAGATAGCCAACTGACTGACCAACTATCCAAATATAAAATCGGGTGATGACAATTTTGTATAGCAATTAGAATAGCTAAGTACATAATGTCTGTGGATGTACAGACACAAACCTAATACAAATACTTTTTTAAAAGTAATATGCGGTCTTTTGTATATTATGTTTTAATGATTTGATGTAAGGCTATTAGTAAAGGTGAATTTCATCACTTTTAACCGCAACATTTTGGTGGGTGCCATTCATTTTAAGGGGGGGGGGGACCCTACTGCCGTACTGTTTGATATTGTTTCAATATAAACCAGGATCTCAAACAAGTGATAATGGAGGATCGTCTGGTGCTGTTATTGGTGGAGCAGCAGGAGGAGTTGTAGTTATTGTAGTCATCAGTATAATGGTACTACTTGTATTAATTTATATGAGACAACTACATCAGAAGAAATCAAATTCATTTGTGGCTGGGATAGCTAATACCATATCTGATAGTGAGTGTACATTATTATATACACATGTTGGAGTAAATGAAATTGACTGAGCCGAAGCCAATAATTTTAGCTATATATCTCAGTGCATATCTGTATAGCATGTTTGTTTGGTTTATATACTTTGTGTGTAATTGTACTGAGCTTTAATTTCTCCTTACTCACTTTGATAGCTTTACTGGCCATTACTTGCATGATACATGCTTTGTTGCCTTGTGGTCATAATAGTAGACTACTTTGTGTCTTAGTCATGATACGCACCCTTGGTGATGCTCACATGTACTACAGGTGGTGTAAGTTCTACAGAAAAGAAAGTGAAGGAAGAAGAATACAGTGAGATAGTGTTGCCTCAGTTACGTTGTGATGATCCTATCAAGATGAACTCTAATCCGTCATATGGATCTTACACAGGACAGGGTACTAATATTGCTGTACAACCTAACCCATCTTATGGTGTGAACAAACCTAACAATAAAATAACTGAAGATCGGTATGAATATGCTCAGCCTACTGAGATCACTAATGTTGCTATAGAGCCTAACCCATCATATGGAGTAGCCACAAGGATGGGAACTAACACCAAAACTACTCCAGGCTCTGGTGTTACCATTTCTCCCAATCCAGCTTATACTAGTGTGAAAGCTAAAAAGTAATTCAATGTGCTTATGTAGAACATCAAACTATTGCATCATTAGATCTGTACTTTTGTAGTATATAGTGACATTTAACACATTAATTTTGTATTATTGTTAGTCAACTGTTTTTGGTTTTTTGTCATGTGCAGTGTTTGTGTTAGTCTCACAATCCAACATGCAAGACAATGTTTGATGTTTGGGTATTGTATAGAGGTACCATATTTCCTTGGTTAAACGCCACAACTTTAATAGTCACCACATTTGAATATAGTGGCCTTAAGGACACAGTGTAAATGCTGCCCTTGAATAAACTCCTCAACTATTATTTGAATTCATAGTCCTTGATTATTCTGAGGCATATTTTGCTTATCTTTGGCGAAGTAGACTATCCTGCAGTGATATTCTGCAGTGTTCTTAGTGAGGAAAAGAACAATAGTTGTTCTACATCATGTACAGAGGCCATACCATTTATCTTCATTTCTGGTGTACATCGCATTGAAATAAAGTAGAGCTACTAAACATGAATTAAATAAGTACATACTATTATTATAACAACAATTTTTGTTTGCTATACAGAATAGTTGCCACAATTTAAGACCTGCTTTTATGCTACTAATTTCCACCCTCAAATACTGCCCACCCTTGAATAGTAGCCACACTGAATTTTGACACTAGGCTATAGTAACCAATACTAACCATGATGTTTAACCAAGAAGATGTATGCTACAGTGCAAAAGGATGGCTAATTTAGTTAACCATTAGAGTGAATAACCATGATGTATATGTTCCTGAAAATGGTTTGCAATCTTGATGTTATCTGCTGCAATTTCAGGACATCTAGATATCATAGTATACAGTATGTGTAATATTTCTTTGACATTCACTGTCAACTACAGTTATGTACATGTGTAGGGATATGTCGTCTAAGCCACTGGATACAGTAGAAGCATAGATAACTGATATTGTATTCTAGTAATAGAATACAAAGCACTTTGGTTCATGGTATATACCTGTAGGGACAATTTCTGGCAAATTTCTTTTAGTGGCAACTACAACAACAATTTTTATGGCACCTTGCTACAAACTGGATTCCTAACATTGTCTAAGCAACTAAGACATGTATTGCTTGGATTCTTAAGTGAATAAGTACCCCTCAGGAATCAATAAAATTGGCTCTGCCTTGTTGATCACTGCATCATTCCTTCAGGTTGTACATTGTTTATCCCTATCCACTGAAGAAACCTTAAACTGCATGCTTGTCTTATTGATGCTAACATGTTGACTTCTCTTTAGCAGCAAATTAAAGATGTACTAGTCATCCACTACCGTACACAAGGAAATTTTGACATAAGAAATACTTGACAAATTCAGACTTCAGCAGATTTGACAAATAAAATGTTGACGAAAATCAAGAAATTGTAGGCAAAACCTGTACTTTTAAGGGCGCTTATAAACATTTGATGAATTTAAATTTGACGAATTAAACCGATTCGTCAAATTTTTTTGACATCAAAATTTCCTTGCGTACGACGATATCATAATTATCATGGCAAAAATGTTCTGCTCTTTCTTTCTCTTTAGTTATTCTTCACTCTTGTAATATAACTAGCATTAAACAATTTTTAAAAATTATAATTATAAGAAATAAAGATTGCTGAAAAAGGCAAGAGCTAAGCAAGTCAACATGTTAATCCATACTAGAGCTACTATGGGGCATGTCAAAGATATATAGCCAAACAACTGAAATGGTCGACACACACAGATCTCTATTCAAACTCAATGATATGCTGATACATAATGGACTGGACTGTTCTATTAGACTATCTTGATATTCACCTCCTGTTACCAAAAAGCATGCAACTATTAACAAGAAGGTATATATGTGACCAGATTTAATGAAACCAGGCTTCCACACACATCCAATTCTTTGACTTTAATCACTTGATTGTTTGATTGCATTATGTAATAGACCATACAACCATAACCATATACTCGTGTACATGACTGTTCTATTAGAGTATTATTTTCTAGCAAAATTTGCAAAGTTCATGTTCCCCAGTGTAAAATTGCACTGATTATTCCAGTATTTGCTTATTGATTTTACCTATCAGCTGTGTCACAAAGTTTACTGGCAAAATCAATGTGTCTTTAAAAATTTTAAAACTTTTTTGTCAGTACCAATTTTCTAAATTAGACTATGCAACACTACAGGATTGGATTAATACCTGTACTGTAAAAGTCCTCTTATTAAGCCTTAGTTTTTGAGCCCTTAATACCCTATAACTTTCCATCTATTTCTCCATCCATTTAACTCAAGCCACAAAAACATAATAATTATTAGTTGCTCGTGTTGCCATTTTTATGTCTCATCAATGATTGCTTGCGTCATTGGTTGCTGAATGCAGTTAGCTAGCTGTTTTGCAATATAAAAACATTAGCTAGCTACAACAGACTATACAGGTTGTATTCTGATGTATGTAAGATAATTTTAGTAATCATACAGTATGATAATGCTGTATAGTAGGGACCACAAAGGCTTGGGTGTGGTCCATGAAAAAGCATCAGCCTCACTTTTCCCTGACAACAATGAGGCAATATTGGTTAGGTAAAACTATGCCCAAACAAGTACGCATTCAGATCAACCTGAAATGCATATGCTTTCAGCAATTTGCTATGAAATTTAAAAAAATATCTACTGACTGAGTAACTGATGCCTTCAGACAAGCATAACTCAACAATGGCTAAGGCTACGGGCTTAACTTGATTTTTTCACTGTTCAATGTTGCTTCAGTCGGACACATACCACAGTATGTACAATGCATTCTTCATGGACTTGCCAGTATCCTTTTGTGTCTCATTCATCTTTGCTTACAGCAAAAGGTGTCGATTTGGCACTAGCCTTCCCTTTGCCGGAAGTCATCCATATTTTTCATAGTAGTTACTTTGATTGCAGAGGTGCTTTTCGAGATTTGTAGTGCTGTGAAACAGGTTGAACCGAAGTGTAATGGATACTTCACTTTTCAGACGATATTTGATAGCTGGGGCATGCAACACCATTTCTTTCTTTTATGCACTATGCGTAGGTTCACCAGTCATAATAATTTTGCACAGTAGGGATATAACACTTCTTATTGTTTTACTGTGATTTAATATCGTGCACTACTCTGGCTTATTTCAGTACTTTTTATCGATGTGCTGTGTCCCGACTCTAGTTGAAAATTCCAATTTTTTTGGTGTACATGTTTTAATATATGAAACAAGTAAAGTTAGCAAACATCCACCCATGCACTTGCATTGCTATTTTAAGAAGCATCAAATTTTGTGGATGAGAAAATTCTAAAGACTAGGTGCTCAGTAAGCTAATATTTTTTCCCGCTCAATAGGACCATAACCATGGATTCATGCATATAATATATACATATATAATGTGTAATTTTGCTTTCGTTTTTATTAAGGATGGGTAATTAATTCGATTAATATGAGCTATTATCATGATTGTGATCCACTTAACCACTATAACAAAAATATTCAACTAGTAAATGGAGAAAAAAAATCATGGCTACTCTTTAAAAATTCCTTAATTACTGTGCAATAATTGCCGATTGTGATTATCACTAATTAGATGATGTCAATTATCGCCAACAAAACAATCATGATTGTCGTGATAACAATAGATCCTTTACACTCAGAGTATAAAGGATCTATGTGATAACAAATTGCCCATGGCCATCCCAATTTATGTACTATACATTATCAATTATTTTTGTGTATTATGTGTAAATATTAATTATTTTGCTACACACTGTTAAAAATTCAACCAATACAATTATTATTAGCTAATACACTTAAGTAGCTACATACGTACATATCTTCTAAGCTTGACTGTTTATTAGTTTGTATGAAAATTCTTTACACAATATTAATGCCCCAATGCTGCATTTCATATTCATTAGTGTATAAGGATGGAACACATAAGGCATGGCTCTAAGGGCATTTTACCAGTTTCCGGAAACCAGTCAGCTTTGAAAATAATTAAAATTTTAAGTCTAAACAAGGTGTATTACATGTGCTAAATTACATGTGCTAAAAGATAGTAACTTTATAGTGATCAAACTACGTGACTTCTTTTGTGCACAAAATTACTTCTCTCGAGCCTTAAATGTAATATGCACCTCTAAAATAATTATTGATTAAGCTGTTGTGACTACTGTAACTCTTTTTTTTCGGTAATGCATCAAATCTTTCTGTATAGAATTGAAGTGGTATAAGATTTAAACTGTAAAACAACTTATTTGGGTGATATTATTTAGGGCTGCACCGATTCCACTTTTTACCGATACTTCAAATACCAAGCACTCAGCTGGGAAGTATCTGCACTAGTACAAGTACCGATACCAAGTACCCTTAAAGTAGCTACTTCGTAGTGCACACATTTATTATATAGTGCATTTCATGGTATTCTTGTATACATTTTCAGTATGGTTCATGTTTATAATGAAGTAGCCAATCAAGATTCACGAAGAAAGAAGTCACTGAAATGCGTACCAGTGGATATTCCAGTATTCTTCTGGAGAAGTGTAGATAATATCATAATTAATGGTTTACAAAAACACAATATTAATATTCTAATACTGAAACAGCTACTTCTACCTGATTGCTCTATTAGAGTTATTGACTGTTCTATTAGAGTATATCGATCTTTCTCTCAGTAAAGCGTTTTCACACGTAGGTTTCAACATAGATCAGTGATTTTACTGGTAGTTAGCTATTAGTGTTATACTTGATGCTTTAGGCATCCACTGTGCTAGTAAAATAAGCAAGTACAAACGAACGTTATTTTATTCTCGCACGTGATAAGAATCGGTATCTGCAACAATATAATGGCCGACTTCCGATACTCCATGAAAACAGCAGTATCGGCCCGATACCGATACCGATACTAGAATCGGTGCAGCCCTAATATTATTAATATGTAGCTAAATTTAAAATGTCTCAGAATAGACTTCCCCCACCCCTGATGGGGCTTTTCTGCCATTGAGTTGGAAACCAGTCAGCAAATTTTCCAGAACCGGCCCCTGGAACATATCCTGTTAAACTCAATTCCTAGTTTATTTGGAAGTTCTCTATGTTATTTTGGTCATTAATGTGTCTAGAGTGGGCTGAGGAAGGCACTCAGAGCTCCTTCAGAAACTTGTTACTCCTGTATTTAAAATGGGAATGAGTGCCACTTCATAACAAAGCTTAATGATATGTGGAAACTAACTACAGGCTCTACTTAGCCTTCTACTGGCTGCTTTTAACGCTTAAAACATATTGCTCACAAGCGCAAAAGCAGACAGCCATACAAACACACACTCGTGTATGTTTTTCAGTAAACAATATCTGCAGGAGCAGGCATGCATGCACAGCCAGCCTGTGACCAACTTTGGACATGTGAAATTGAATTAAGACTTTCATCCACCCCTTCACCCGTGCATACATTCACCACCTGATCAATGCTAATGTCAATTATTTAGCTTGACAACAAAGTGCTGTGTAACAGAACCAATTGAAAGTCTGTAGTTACAACAAAATGTAACAATATTTCCTTTTATTGAAGTTTCTCAATCGTGAGTGGGTGGCATTAATATTTTGCATGACATTGCAGTATGTTAAGGGTGCTCTGTACAGTCCGCTTATCAGTGTTGGGCAAGTTACTTTGTAAAAGTAACTAGTTACATATTACATATTACTTGCAACTGAACTATTTAGTTACAGTTACATATTACCCATAAAATAAAGTAACTGTAATAATATTACATATTATATTATTTTGTGTCCACAGCCTTAAGCTGTCACGTGTGAAACTACCACCTTATCACGTGACATGATTGCGTTGTTGGACAATATGCAAATTTTGGTTATAAGTAAGAAGCTGGTGAATAAGCTTCATTCAGTAGGCCTCGTTACTTTGTTGTGGCTAGGCGTTACTCAGGGATAACTAACGAGATTAGTAACTTCGTTACTTGTAGTAATAATATTATGTAATATTAGACTCGTTACAGTAACTATATTACTTAGGTAACGCGTTGCATTTGTAAGTAAAGTAGCTTACGTTATATTACCTGTTTTTATAGCGTATTTCGTTATATTACTTTGTTACCACAAAAGTAATAATATTACGTAACGCGTTACTCCAAACACTGCCGCTTATATGGCTTCCCATGACATTTAATTTGTTCCTAACAAATGCTCTGTACTTTTTTTTACTGGATATAAGCTAACACTAGTACACAGTTTAGTCCAAACCCAACTGCTAAATTTGCTTTAGAACATGAGTTACAGTTTTCAAGTTCCCTTTATACTAGAACTAGTCCTACAGTTTACACACAAGAGCCTTGATACTTTTATGATACACTATGCTAAACAGCACAAACCATTGTGCGTTTTTATTTTTGTCTTTTAGCTTCTCATTCATCACATATTTATCTTTTGAGATGACACTCCCAGAAATCCTTTTCTTTACTTCCATGTTATTCATCATCTGAACTTGCTATTTTTAAAAATGGCAAATGCTCTTCTTTGGCAAAAATTACTAAAGTAGCTTGTGTGAAAATTTCGTGTCCATTGGATTAAAAATGATGGAGTAGTTCTAATTTAAGTGAGAGGGTGTAGAATAGCAGGATGCGTGCGCTTGTTGCTATGGGATACCTAATTTATGGGTTCTAAAATGTGTCAACATGTCACAGACGAATTAAGTGACCTTAATATTTCTTTTAGTGCAAAACAGATTATGTCTTGGGAAGTCTTGTACGAACTGTACAGAGCACCCTTAAGTTAAAATAAATTGTGTTGTAAATGTTAGAATAATAGGCTAAGTGCATTTGTTATCCTGAGTATACCTACAAATGAAAGTCACATATACTGATATAGTTCTGTATAAAAGGTCACTGCAGTATATTTTTTTTACAGCAACCTATTCAGCAACAGAATAATATGCAGTATAATTATTTGAACTGATGTTCCAATTGATAGCAAAAATTTGTATACTTATACAGATATATTTTTAGCCACCAGGCATCCCACTTCGTGTGATTACTGCAATAATAACAGTGGATTTAAATTTTTACGCTTTGTACATAATTCACTAGTATATGGCTTCTTGAAATCATGTGAATGTAATACCATACATACATAAACCAATTAGAAATCAAAGCTGAAATTTAAAGCAGATCATTATTCTCACATAAAAATACCCAGTAAAAAGGACCACGTGTGGCTATAAGAGAAGCTTGTGAGCTCTTGGTCTGACAACTCTTCAGGTGAATCTTTCTACTGCTGTATCAAGTCTGCCATGAATATTTGTAAGGTATGTTAAAGGTACAATGTTGTACTTGCTTGTTCAGTTGTGCACTTTTGTCCCCACATCAAATGAACGAGTCTACAGCAATACTTGAAAGTGAATGTAACCTCAAGAACATTATAATAATAATATAGCTTACTAGTATGTCACACATCATCATGTTAACCACATGCTTGTCTGATACCATACATGTGTACTGTATAGCTCAATTAGCAGCTACTGAAGTGAAAAATTATTTAACTCTTTGGTGATGTGATCACACAACAAAGATATGTATTAAATGTATAATACAATTGAGTCTTGCACCACAAACATGGACTGTATCATGTGATCAGCATCAAGACATTCTACTGGGAATTGTGAGAGAACTGAATCAGAATCTTGACACTAAAACTCTGTGATGGTGGAATGATATATGTAACAGCAATGCGACTTGCTTTCATTGTAACTATACATATAATTATATGTATACATTAATAAAAATAATATTATTAATTAAGTGGTAGCAGATGTATTACTACAATTACATTGTTGCCATGTACACTGCTAACCACTTTGGCCACTAAAGTGATTAACTATAAATGTTTACTGATAGGATGCTACCAAAATTTACTCAGTAAGAAATTCCCTTTAGAATGCTACCCATCTAGGATCTGTTGTTATAAGTGATTGTGATCAATGCATTATTTTGGTTAGCACAACCTTCCATGTGTACATTCTGATTTACCCATCTCTTGTATGTATATCAGCTATGGAATATATAGCTTTCTGCTGTACCTGTGGTAATTACGATAAGTGTTATATATATGCTGCAGAGCGAAACTTATGCAGGTCACCCCTTTTACTTTCCATCCTGTATAATCTTTATTCACATTAAGAGTCAAATGAGAAACTTGATACTGGATACAGACTCCAACCACCTCCTGGGATATATTGTGGGTGTGTATATGCACATGTTTTAAATCATTGAGAAGTTGTTTTTTGTGTGTGTGTGTGTGTGTGTGTGTGTGTGTGTGTGTGTGTGTGTGTGTGTGTGTGTGTGTGTGTGTGTGTGTGTGTGTGTGTGTGTGTATTTTGTGCTGTGTATGTTGTATGTATATTTGTTGGGGGTCATTGTTCTTATAGGCTTTAGCCTCCTGCTCTCCCACAAAGAACTTTCACAAAGTAATAAAACAAATCATGTGTTGAGTGCTTATTTAGAGAATTAATTCATCAGTGTTACCATGGAGCAATAGTTTTACTCATATGGTATGTGCTCTGGAAACTTGGAACAATATCCAACAACATGTGATTGATAAGATCATGTGATCTTATTGTATTTCAGGGACCCCGCATAAGCCAAAGTCAAGACTTGGACAGACCACCGCACACTGGTAATAATCATAATTACTTGTCGGCTGGTCTGTTGAAGACAAGAAATATGGTGATGAAGATACTGACATGCAGATGAAGTACGAAGAGTTACAATAATGTTCATCATTGTCAAAATGTTGTTTGTTATATGTGACCGGATTTGCGAAAAGGTACCTTTTTCACACACAAAATTTGACCCATTTTTTGGACTGCAAAGCTTCATAACTTTTTGATCATAGCATATAATTGCTTGAAATTTTCAATGAATGTAGCCACAGTATCTGGCTACATTTTGATACTAAGAGCAAGTTAATTGGTATAAGGAGTCAAGTGTTACATTATTTTGTTTGCTGGTATGTCAAATGTGTGGAAAAGTACCTTTTCGCAAATCCGGTCACATATTATGTTTAATTGACATTTTGAGTTTTATTTTATGAGTTTGCCATTAATTTCCAAACATATATACATGTATTTTATTTTATTGGGGTGACCAGAATGTGTGTGTATTGCAATTGTTATGGTAATTTATTGAGTGACACTAGCTATACAGTTGGTTGTAAACTGTTTGCTGTATGTAGATGTATTGAAGGACTGGGTTTTGTGCACTAAATTAAATGTGCAGCTTCTGGAAGCCATATTATATTGAATAACTACTGAAGGCTTTGTAGTGTGCGTGTGTGTGTGTGTGTGCTCATGTGTGAGTGAGTTAGAGAGAGAGAGCAGTAGTAGTGGTAGAGCATTGGCTTGGTGGGATTCAATGCATGCATGGTTATTCCCATGCAGTTATTGTTATACTTGATGACCTAGTTGGTGTTAACTGATTAGGTGTGTTATCAATAGGTAGCTACATATGCTGAGCAAGAAACTACTCCAGGATCCAAATGCAATCTACCCAGCTGCTTGGACCTGGGAAGTAGCCCACCCAAGTGTTCAAGTGTGTCATCATTATTATGTCTGATGAACATAATAGATTTAAGACTGGTCTTAGGGGATTATTTGTCATTGACTCTATGCTTAACTTGAACAAACATACTGACTCAGCACATTAACTAAAAAGCAAACAGCTCTTTAGCTTTCTTTAAAAAGGGGACCGGACCTTATTAACTCCATGCAAACATGCATGGAATAGTACAATTTCTGCAATGCCTCTGGAGTGTATATACTTCACACTTGTCACCATTTATAATGAAAGTAATCAACCACTTGTTGGCTCATTGTTTGGATCATTTTCATTATTTTTATTTGTCTATACAGTATATGGTAAGCAGTCATCTACAAACAAGCTACTACATGAAGAAACAGTATCAGGTAGTGATATAAACAAGAAATAACAAGGACCCCAAAAAAGTTCGTTGCATACACTGGGAGCCTCAAACAATATAATTTATCCAGTTCATTTGATAATCCCTTGAGCAATTTAGGTGGTAACCCATCTGGCCCCATTTTTTAAAAATGGGTCAATATCATTAGCAACTAAGCAGCAATTCATTTCAACTTTAGACATAGTTCCTGATGTGTATCTCTGATAGGTATAACATTGTGATCTTTTAGTAAGTATGAGTAATAGGTAAATAATTGCCTACAATATCGGCACTTACCCACTTGACTCTAGTCCTGCTCCATGACACCCTAGACATTATTTTTAAACCCCAACCTAGTCCCACATTAGCTCACCCTAGGCCTCCAAAATTACCTTGCAATTCCAGTAGGTTTGGACTGAGCCCGGTGTGACTGAAGCAGAGAGAGCTCCACCTTCTCAGCTGCTCTGGTGTAAATCCCCAATTCAAGCTTATGTAGCTACCCTTTTTGTTAGAATGATATCCTGCCGGGGGGAGAGTATGTGGAAGGTCGGCTCTTTCACTACACCCAGCCCTTCACAGAGGCTCACAAGAGTTGGAACAGGAAGGGAAGCACAATACACACAGTGGCAACATGTTTACAAAGACAACTGCACATGCATGAACTCCAATTGCTGCTCCCCACCCACGCACCTATGCATGCAATTAGGGCTGGGCGGTATTGGAGTTTCGCTTCACGATATATCGTGCAGAAATATATCACGATATTACTATTTATCGCGGTTATTAAAGATGACTGCTATATTAGAGTAGCTGACTGCTTTATTAGGGTATCTCGATCCTAGCTGACTGTTCTATTAGAGTATCTCGATCTTTGTAAAAAAAAATTGACTAGCTAGTACTAGGTCCTTGTTTGCAGTAGTATCACGTGATTATTTGAGGTGCATTATAACAACCTTAAGGGCTTAATAAGCTGTCACAAACACTAAAAATCGTAATAATATCGATATCGTGATATTATCGTTTCACCGAAATCTACGCGATACAGATATCGTTTCATTGCAATACCGCGGTATTACTATAATACCGAGAAACCGCCCAGCCCTACATGCAATAACCTCAACTTTGGTTAATAATAGTATCTATAAACTGCATAGCTAGTATGCCTAAAGTTTATATAGTCTGCTAGATATATTGGTGAAGTAGCTAAGTCACCACCTATACTGAGGAACTCTTGCAGAATATCTTTATAAAGACTTGACTTGACGTGTTGGGAAACTAGCCATAGCTACTTTATTTCTGCAAGTAATTTTGTTGCTTTTTCAATGTTTACTGAGTTGGTCCAAGTTATTATTTCCGTTTTATTCGGCCAGTTGCTTTACTTTCTATTGTTTTATGCACACACCAAATACATACACCACTGAATTTCTACACCTTTGAACAGAGCATGTTTAGCCTTGACATCCTGGTGGCCAACACTGAGGCTTAGCAACTATTTACAGATATTTCTATTAAATATTTGATTGCTCAATAATGACATACTGCGAAAGATCAGAAGTTACAAACATGATGAAATGGTGTCCAATTATGTAGAACAGTCAAACTACAGTGGTTGTTTCCTGTGCTAAAGCGACAGTGAATGATTGGATTAGAGGATCAACAAATAAATGCTGGGCATGCCAACATCAATCTCCTTAGAAATAGTATAGTATGCTTTTTGTATCAACCAGAAAATGCCATTTATCCTTAGCAAATTTTCATTGCCAACGACTGACCAAGCCTGCAAGAATAGAGCATGTCAGCACAAACTACATCCAGCATCGGGATAACCCTACATCACAACAACCAGCCCGTAGGGTCCTCCCCCCAACACACACTCACACACACTTTGACAAGGTACCCCAGACGGCCGAGATATTAGAAACGGTATTAGGCAACATGTCCAATGATGATCTGCTCCACAAGCCAATCACACTGAATGACGGTTGCCAAGTTGGTAAATTCCCCAAACAGGAGCCCCTACTCCCAGCAACCAGCCAACTGTATCTCTGGTCAATGCCACCCATATTACACTACAACACAATTCAGCTCCAATAAATATTGAAATATAGACTACCAAAATAATAGAAACTATAGAAGATATACATTTGATAAATTTCAAGTGTCTTGCCATGCATTACAAAACTAATGCACGGATACAAAAACAACTGTATGAAAATTATCCACAGTATGGACAAGTCACTCTCTGACGACCTCCAACATGTGTGTAAACACCACTCCTCTGGCTCATCAATGAGCACTACAAGAAATTAAATACAAACACACATCAAATTGATATGGATATACATCCTCAATACAAACACACAACTAACAAAATTGGGACAACAAATCACTGAACAATCTGACCCATTTTGTACTGACAACTCAAATACCAGAAAAGGAGAATGCAAACAACATGAGAGTACAAATAATATGTGAGATAGACCCCAGCAACGAATAGATCTAACATTAGAATTTATGTATAAACAGACTAAAATGTGTCTACCCACAAGGTCTCAACTGGATAGAAAAGGACAAGGAGACCAGACACCTACTCTACCAACAGCACTGATAGCAGTAACCCCTCATCACCACGGAATGATAATAACAAAAACAAAAAATCTGTAATTACACATGAGCTCACCTGATCCTCAAATATTCCATGAAAAATCCAACACCACTCCACGGATGACAAGTGAGCTGTAGTAATCCCACCCCAGTGGTTGACGCCAGCATTGACACGCATAGCTAGAGAAAAAGAGGAACAATAACATTGAGCTAGTTATCCAACTAACTAGCTAACCATTCAACTTCAACCTTACGCACAAGAATAACAACCATTGGAGGCATACAAATTACAACATGTAACACCGACACCGACACACACACACACACACACGTACATTCCATTCAAGTAGCTACAGTGTATACAGGTGTTGAGTACATATTCAAATTAACTTGGCCATTTGCTAATTCCCTAAAGTGACAATTGGCTTGTTGTGGGTGAACTGATCAACTGACATTTGGATCAGTAATGAACTGTTAGACTAGCTGATTGCAATTAAACATCACCTTATCATTAAGTGGTCATACAAAATCACACGACTTCTCAAATGAACCCAACCTACTACACATGTAAGCCCCCCAGTACCCTGAAACCAATGCTGGTACTAGAATTAATTGCATGTTGAATGGCCCGATTAATTTATTTTGTGAGTACAGTTGTTTGTTATTCCTGTTAAAGTTTTTGCCTGTACAAAATTACATTACCAACTGCATAACCCCAAAATCAATGGGGTGTAAGTAATCACTGGACTGGAACACTGGACTGGACTACTGGACTCGAGTAATATAATTAGCAATGCGCATGCGCAGTCTAATAATGCCACCTGTTCCGCTCTGATGTGTAGCTCGTCTTGTACACTGTATCACTATCACTCCTGAATATGTCACAGGTAATTTTTAATAGTAGCAATGCGTTACTTACCATTCCGTTCATTTTTTTCCAGTGCGGCCGTACGAAGGAGACTGCCATTGTGCTGACTGACAACGATGATACAAGCAACGGCGAGCCCTTCGACTCTGAAGAGGATTTTCCAGCCACTTGGTTTACAGAAGACTTGGTACAGAAAGCAGAATCTCCTTTACGTATAGTGAAAGCGAAGAAGTACAGGTAAGCCATTCAGTAATCTCGCGCAGCTGTTTTCCCTAACCAAGCCCACTGAAAAGAAAGGTCTGGCTGCACGAGGCTATAGCTACCTAGTTATGGTACGAGTCACTGACAGCTCGAGGCTTTGTAGATGCATGGTTAACGAAATATCTTGGGACGCTGCTGGATGGTTAATGCCAAGTTCAATTCTGCTGGTTCTGGCCTAGAATGGTAGTTTCCGCACGAGAAGCCGTCTAAGTGTGAGTACTGGTTCATTGCTACAGGGCTTACCAATTGTAATGAGTTTCAAAAACCAACCATAGGAGTGGAGTAGAGCACAATATGGAACAACCAGCCGTCTTCACAAACTAATAAAATGCGGAGTAATCCTAAGTGATCTATGGGGGCATGCACTAAAATATTTGTGGGGTGCCCTATTGTCTGGGTTGTGTAATAGAGGCCACACCACCACAGGCTACTCAGCATTGCCAGGTATTGGATACTGTCTAGTAGTCGATGGTAAACAACCCTTTCTTACTAGAAAATATTGTAGGTAACATGGTTGTTTGTTACAGAGAGATAATTACTGTGCTGGATGAAGACATGAAGCAAGAATATGCTGAAAATAGTAGTGGTATGGTTGCTGTAATACATGCTATGGTGTCATGTTAAGATTTTATCATAGATGAAGACAACAGAATAGATAAGGAGTCAGTCAGGAAAAAGCTGAAGTTCAGGTTTGCATTATAAAATAATTGTAAAGGTGATCAGTATTCATTACAGTGAACAACAATCTCAATGCAGTCAGCCTATTTATGAGTACCCACCTTCAAAGTATACTTCAGAAAGAATCTTACAGATATTACTTGATCCTAAAATACCTAATGAGAAAATATGTGCAGCCAAACCTACCGGGATTACTTCTAGTGCAACATTTGTGATAGACATTCGTCAGCTGAAGTGTGTAGATGATGTTAAGAAGGATGAATTTGGAATCTGGAAGTACTCAGGCTCTCACCCAACAGCATATAAAGTTACAGTACATGATGATATAGTTGAAGTAGAGAAATGCAGTGATGATTGTTGTGAAGAAGATAGCATCATTCATTTACGACGTCTCCATTGCACACATCCTTCCAACCAAGAATTTAAACGTATGATTTGTTTTGTGTCAGGTATGGTCGTCACCTTGTACGTTAAGGCACAAAATTGATGAAAGAGTAGTATTTACAGATAGATACATCTTCCACAATTTTATTCAATTTCTGTTGTTAGTATATATAATGTTCTGATATTGCTTTTTCACTACTGATCCAATACCAATATAAAATTGGCCAATACCGATGCTTTGCTGCACTGGCATCACTCACAAATAATAGTCCAATAATAGTTGGTTGGTATTGGGAATTTATAGCTTTACCAATACAAGTCTGATACCACCAAAATTAATGGTGATATTGTGCATCACTAAAAAACATTTATAATACCTGAGTATTAGAGCTGGATATGATACACCAGTACTGTTAGTAATCTGTGTACTGCCTGGTTTTTAATACTGCCTGTTTTTTTTTATAATACTGCTATACACTCTGAGCATCATGGCCTCCCTGTGGGTTTGTTTTATACCATATTTAGAGGGTAACCAGACATGTGACAATGTTTTTTAGGCAGGTGGTGATGTAGCCAACTAACCAAACAATGTAAATAAGTTTGTGGTAATTTGTACCTGTGGCTTGCTGAGCTACCATGGGTATTTGGTGCTTTTGTTGAGGTAAATGGCAGTTACTTTAATACCAATGGCTTTTACATTATTACTGTGACATTTAGTAATATGGTGATAGTTTTTATGGAAGGTATACAGTCTGCTGCTTTTCAATACCGCCCAGCACTAGTGAGTGTATAGGCTGTTGGTGCTAACAATTATAGATCGAGTGGTATATTGTATCGAAATATCAAATTTGAGAAAGATATCACTATTAGAGGTGCACCAATAATCAGATTGGTTATCAGTTACAGTATATTGACCTTGTTTCTGTGTTACAGTACTGGTATCAGATAGGTAACGTGTAGAAATGCAGCAGATATATGCATACACAATTATGTAGAAAAACATGTTTATGAGCAGCTATGCAAGTAGTAACGCATGTTTATGTCAAGGTAGTAATCTCAACTGTTACAGATTTTATCCTCTGAAATTTCTTTGATATGAGGTGGAATTTAGTTGTATAGCAGGCTTATTTAGATTTCCACAATTGTATTCATATCAAATTTACGGATATCAACTGTGACATGATCTGACTCAATTATGCTAAGTCAACTGACATGAAAATGTCTGTCAGTTGAATATACAATTGTGGCCAGATCTGCAGAAACCCAACATAAGAGTACAAGTCAACAAAATTTTATTTAAAAAAACCACTGGTTGCATATGGACTCTTTGTTATAATGGGTAAAATAAAAATATTTGTTTATATTGTGTGTTATCAAAAAATCTTCAAATATTTTAAATGTCTTATGGTGAAAATCTGGATATCATCTTTTTGCCTACCCAAGAGGAGTTTGGTTTCAGTGCAGTAGACTTCATCACATCAAAGCAGTGGTTTAATTTTGTCGTAGTCTGCAGTCAAGAGAAGCAAAAAAAATATTTATCGTTTGCAACCTTCTCGGTAAGCACCTGTGTTTTATTTTTCCCTACACTTGCTGTTGTTACTTTGTAGGGCTGTAACTCAGTTTTTGGCGTACAAGGTTGAAACTTCCCCCAGAGCATACACTTGGCTACGTAGACTATTAATGAAGAATTCAAAATGCACTATTATTAAGTTTTTGGGTTTCTGTAGATCTGGTTACAATTTAACTATGTATAATATACACGTTTAACGAATTACTCAGTTAACTAACATGTAATATGTCTTGTATTTTGCAGATTCATCAAATAATCCTCACCATCTTTGTCTCATTACATATCGAATTCCGCATGGATACACTCCTATTATACAGGGACATGGAAATGCCAAAGAGTATAAACCTTTTTTCCCCACTTGGCCTAGCACTATAAAGCGAATTAAAGAAGAAGGAATGACAAAGAGATCAAAAGAGGCTTTCCAATTAATTGATTCAGAGATTGGTGGTGTAGTGAATGCAACAGCTCCTGGAGAGCTCCCTCGTAATGAAAAACAAATGTATAACCACAAAAGAAAAACTGATGGTGGTACTACAAGAAGCAAAGCTGATGAGATTTTTTCTGTGATGCAAAAAGCTCACACACAAGATCCAGCACACAAATTTGTACGAGATATTAAAACTGCTCCCGAACCAGCAATCATATTAGCTGATGATCAACAACTTCAAGATTTAGTCAGGTTTGCCACATCCTCGGTGAACTTTGGTATTGTTACGATTGACCCTACATTTTCACTTGGAGAGTTCGATGTCACTCCAATTACTTACCGTCATCTTTTGTTAGAAACTAGGAGAGGGAACTCTACTCCAATATTTTTGGGCCCAATTTTGATTCATTATAAAAAGTCTTTTGCAAGCTATCTATTTTTTGCCTCTTCTTTGATAGGACTGTGTCCACAGTTGCAAGCAATCAGGGTGTTTGGTACAGATGGCGAGCAGCCACTCATCAATGCTTTCAGCCATGAATTTGGCTTTTCCCAACATTTAACCTGCTTTATTCATGTGCGTAAGAATATAAAAGAGAAGCTTAGTAACTGCAATATTCAATCTGATGTTGCACTCAAGGTGCTAAATAATGTGTTTGGTTATAGAATGGGAACTGTATTCCAGGAAGGACTAGTTGATTCCACTGATGTTGAAGATTTTCAAGCCAAGTTGGAGTCACTTATAGAAAAGTGGAATACTCTTGCTAACTCGAGCTCAGCAGATATGGCTGAGTTCATTGATTGGTTTAAAGCAAATAAGGTAGAGGTAATTCGTGATACGATGCTGCGTGTTAGGGAAGAATGTGGGCTTGGAAATCCACCAGAGATCTTTACAACTAATCCTAGTGAAAGTATGAATGCTGTTTTGAAACGCAAACTGGATTTTAGAAAGAGTGAGTTGCCTGTGTTTGTTGAAAAGATGAAAGAGGTTGTGGGAGAGCAACAGAAAGAAGTTGAACGAGCAGTAATTGATCGAGGAAAATATTGCCTGAGGTCCGAGTATCGTTTCTTACAAGTGTCTCAAGATAAATGGTTTACTATGAATGCACAGCAGCGTGCTAAGCATTTGTCGAAGGTACATTTTTTAGTAATGACAGATGTAAAAATCCAACCTATCAATGATTCTCTGCAGCAAGGTGATTGGATTGAAGACAAGAAAGAGTTGTCCATGGACGTGAACATAGCTTCAAAACAGGTAAATTTACCTTTAACTTGTATTGAAGGAATTTGGAGAAAAGCAACCGAATTGATTAACAATCCAAATGCTATGGCATGTGCTCCTGGTCAATCTCCCGAGTCAAGGATGGTTCTCAGCTACAGTGGAAAAAATCCACATTTAATTACAGTAACAAAGGGGGGAGCCTTTAATTGTGATTCACAGTGTCCCAACTGGAAATCTCTTGGGTTGTGTGCCCACACAATTGCTGTTGCTGAAGTTGATAATAAGTTGTCTCAGTTCATGTCATCTCTCCATAAAAAGAAACGGTCACCAAACATTTCTAGCCTCATTACGTCTCAAATGCCAAGTGGTCGTGGTCGAAAAGGAAACATTGGTACACGCTGTCGAAAGACAGTGGAAAAACCAGATACAAGGATGTCCATGGCAATTGGATACAATCAAGGAGACACTAGCATGAGTTATGCACCAGTGATGGTATCTGTAGCCTCACCATCACCTTCCTTTTCACCATCCCATTTTTCAATGAACCACCCACCCCCTTCTTTTACACCATCCCACTTTTCAATGAAGCAACCATCCCCTTCCTTTTCACCATCCTACCTTTCAATCAACCAACCACCAGCATACTCAGCTACTCCATCTGCTCATTATTTCCCATGGTGTCCCAGCCCTTTTAGCCCTTCGTATTCCCCATTCATCTTATGTTTCATAAAAGGTAACATTTCAGTCTGTATTGGCTGCCAAAACAAATACAACAAAACCAGAGAGCCACCAGTTGACTTGTGCATTAAACATCAAGAATGGAGGCAATTCACCCCTCAAGGATCAGACACTCCACAGCAGAAGTATGGCAATGTCTATTATCACTGTAAACCAGATTGCGTGTGGTTACGGTGCCCATACTTTGATCCTCAACTGTTAGACATCACTGAAGTGCTTGATCAACTTGAAATTACACACAAGGAATACTTACAAACTGTTTTTAATCTACAAATGTAAACAGTATTAAAGTACTTACAAACTGTTTTTCATGTACCAGTGCAAATAGTATGAATTACTCGAGTTTGCTGTTTTGAAATCAAATCTAGCTGTTTAACTTAACTCATTGTGATTTTAAAGGCTGTACTGCTTTAGTAGTGATATAAAAAAGCCCAACATGATTGCATTATTTTCACACCTGTCATGGTGTGGTGGCACTTGCACTGTCTTCACATAATTTACAGTATAACAGGTCTAACAACAGTGTACTAGCCTAAAGGGAATTATTGTGCATTACTAATCTAGTAAAAAATGGTAATATTAAAAAAAAACTGAGTCCAGTGTTCCAGTCCAGTGATTAGTTACACCCAAATCAATGCACGCTCTGCATTACATGGCATTGCACTAATAGTTGCTAAGCTTCAATGTTGGCCACCAGGATGTCAAGGGTGAACATGTTCTGTTCAAAGGTGTAGAAATTGCAGTGGTGTATGTATTTGGTGTGTGAGTGCACACATTTAATATCTTTAAAGTTTACCTGTCATATGCCTTCATCCTTGCCTTAATCAACCATTTCACTATGTCAGACAGAAGTTTCAGACGCTTCTTATTCTTTAAACAGTGCACAGTAATAAGAACGCAAAAAACGCCTATAGGCGTTTACGGACTCAACCAGCGTTTCCGGTGTAACGCCATTTTTGCGGTTTAAAAGTAATCACGTGATCCGTAGGATGTCTGTACACGGCGCTTGTTTGCGCTAATTAAATTGTGAGCCGGCAGGATCGAGGCCATACGATCGCGAGACTAGCAATCGGGGAACAGATTATCTATGATAAAAGTCTGACAACAGACGAAGGTCAAGATAAGCCGAAACCAGCATTGTCCTTCACCCAGGATCGAGGTATTCATTAATGTGACGTGTACTGATTAGTATAAAGTGTGTAGCTTCAATTCGTAGCTTGCCCAGTACGGCTTGCAGACTTGATTATAGTACCCTATACGTATGTTGTATGTTAAGACGTTTTTAATCATTGGAGTCTATGTCAGCGTTTTGTCAACTATAGAGAGAGTTCAGCTTTCGTCGTTTTAATAAGAGCCTTGAAGAAGGGACGGGTACCACATGGCCCTTCAACTTTTTCAGAACTAAACTGCCGGGTACTCATTTTCTTCGTTAGTGTACAGAATGTAGTCTCCGCGAGACTATACAGAATGATTAACAGCACGAGAAACCATATAAGACGCGTGTATAATATACAGCTTGTCACAGGAGGGCGTGTACCTAGTGTAACATATTATATGTGCTTCCGTTTGACATATCATTGCTCAATTGACAGAAACATTAGTTAAAAATAGACCTATCAATGTATCCCCCCCCCGAGGGGTAGCTAACGTCTTGGCACTCTCATACACTATCTGAGAAATCTACATAATTATTTGGAAATCCCAAATTCCGAACCACATACAAAATAGGTTATTCTCTGTTAATGAGTTCAATTATGGTAGCCGCTCTATACAATAAATCAAATCAACAGTGCAAAGTACGCCTGTGCCTCTTCTGAAGTTCCTCCTATCTCCTCTTAGCTACTCTCTTATGTGTTTCCTGCACAAAACTCGAGCATCATAGTAAAATTGAAATCAGTATTATAAAATAGTTTTGAACATTTTTAAATGTTTAACTATTGGGACTCTCACACACCATGTTGGGTTTTTTGCGTGGGCATTGATTATCCCTCGATCCTCTTGGGCATACATGGGGCTATAGTGGGGATTTGACACAGCCGAATGTCAAATGCCCCATAGTAGGGAAAATCCATAGTGTCAAATCCAATCTGTCGGCCCCAGTGTAATGCGGTGATTTGACGTAGCATAGAAAATTACAACAAGAAACCATCAGTCAGTTACTGAGTCTACTGTTGCACCAATAATCGGATCGGTTATCGGAAAAACCATATTATCGGCTGTGTTTTCTTGTATATCGGTATTGGATCGGCACCATGATGAAAAAAGCAACAGATAAAGATATACGTATTTATGTATTTAAAAATACATGCTCATGTGCACCAAATGATGTTTACAAATGCATTGGATTTAAATTTCCTTTATTACAACGTTGTTATTACTGCTTCAGTGTACTGTCAGCTGCTGTTGCAACAATACTGCCACTGAGTGGTAGCCCATACCTTGGGACTCTTGTACACTATCTGAGAAATCCAATTAGAAACCTATTAAATATTTAGAAATCCCAAATCCAGAACCACGTACAAAATAGTTGTTTCTGTCTGTTCATGAGTTCAATTACTCTGTACAACGATTCAAATTGACAGTGCAAAGTACACCTGTGTCTCTTCTGAAGTTCCTCTGATCCCTTCAAGGTGTCTCCTGCACAAGTATTAGCAAAAACTCGAGGTAAAAACATCTGATAAATATTTAAATTGTATTGTATTTACAAATACATTTTAAACACAGAATCTTTTTTGAAATACTTTAATATTGGGACTCTCGTACACCATATTGGGTTTTTGCATAGGCGCTGGCTACCCCTATAAACAAGCTAAATTGGTCTTTCACAATGAAATTTTTAGTCAAAATTGCTACAAAAGTAGACATGTTGTGCTATATCTGATTGGCTACATTTATCGGCTTGAAAATATGATTCGATGTCAGCTATCAGAATATTGGCAAAATCTCATATCGGTGCAACACTAACTGAGTCAGTCAGTCAGTCACTAGAAAATTCTGTTTTTTAAATTCCATAACAATTTTTTGAAAGTGACTTGGCTCAATCTGAAGGTTTGTTTTGGGCTTAGTTTTACCTAACCAATACTGCCTCTTCATCATCAGGGAAAAGTGAGGTTGATTTATTATGGGTGATGTTTTTTCGTACACCATGCCCAAACCTTCGTAGTCCCTACTGTACAGTACTATCATACTGTATGACAGCTAAGTATAATCCTGTACAGTATGAACACTAGTCTGCACTTAAAGCACTGAGATACTGTACTAGCAGCCTACTTGCTCTCTCATTCCAAAAAGTCTAATTAGTAAGAACATGCCATGCTCCCATGTATTGTACATAACCAACTAACCACAAACTGATCAAGACCCATAGAGACACACAGGGTCCTATTGATAGGCTCCTGTAGCTCAGTTCATATCTGCATTTATATAAGGATGCTGTGAAGCATGTTATCACTAGCTACAGCTATAGCTCTTTCACTCCCTATCCACTATACTACTCTACACCTACTCTATGTGCACGACACATGTATATATCATGTGAGAAATCATGGTCACGCAAATTTGAAGGTCTTCCATATATGTTTAATGATTACTTAACACTTTACTACAACATTAACATTTGTTTTCTGCAAAGTGAAACTGCTCTAGCAGGTGTTTGAGTGAATACTATGAGGAATGCTTACAGCTATTAATGAGTAGATTGTAGCTAACTATTGCTCAAAAATACATCCAAGACTAGATATTTAATATGCTTCCATTTTCTGGGGGGAGGGGACATGCCCTCAGAACCCTTATAGTAAGAGCATGTTATGCATGCTGCACACTAACTGTATTCAGGAACCATGAGTGGCCCACTCGACTCAATTTGACCAAAATAAAGCACTTCTAGGCGTATCACCGTCAACCCATCTATGGTTAGGTCCTGCACTTGTCTGTCTACTGTCGATTCTGTTTTATTTTTTTTCTACATATTGTACAGGCTTAGTAAAATGTTTGTCAGTTTACAAGTTAGTGTACTATCAAGTAAGTACTGGAAGATGAAGGTACAAGCTTAAGCATGCTTTTATGCAGTTGTTTACTATGGCTGTGAGCAGGCAAATAATAGTTTGAAAACTTATAATGGAGTACTGACTCAGGTATGGTCTTGAGCCAAATATAGCACTCGGCCTTGCCTCGTGCTATATTTGTCTCTCGGCTACACCCTCGTGCCATATTTTCCATACCATGGTGCTTTAGCTAGTATATAAAATCCCATTGTTAATTTAGCAAGAATGTATTCAAGCACAAGGCATACAATACAATATAATTTCTTCAGTTTTTTTCATCTGTCATTTGGGGGTAGGTATAAACAGTGGACCTGGGAACTGGAGATCCCACAAGGACCCAGGGTCCCAGAGGACCTCTTGAGACCTAACTTTTCATGGACTTTTACATACTTTGCAATGTTTATACAGGGTATATATTCTGTACTTTTACTAGACACCTCTGCTAGTCACAGTGGCTAATCTCACTTGGCCAACCCACTTTCTGTTTGTTACAATTGTTCACACTGTGTTTAATTTGTACTAGTAATAGCATGGGTAGCAGTGAAATTTGGGATAAATATCACGAGTGTTGTATTGGAAATGGGGATAAATTTCATGAGGCGAAGCCGAGTGAAATTTACCATTTCCAATACAACAAGAGTGGTATTTATCCCAAATTTCACTGCTACCCATGCTATTACCAGTTAATACCATACTCGCTGCATATGCTGCATTAGCTTTGCTATGTACGCAATTTGTCACTATGTACTAAACACGCGTCGACACTAATTGGCGCTACATTGTTAACATAAATTCTAGCCAATGAAATTGCAATTACAACTTTTTCACTGCTGTCAGTGAAGTACGGGATAAATTTCACTGCTACTATTGAGACTTTTGTACGGGCAGTGAAACAGGTATGGTATTAGATTAGAAATAACAAGCACCTCTGAAAATAGCTTGCGGTAGGCTACTCGTGCTGCACAAAAACACGCTAGCCTATTATGTCACCAGTTAAATAAGTTCAGTGCACATGAAAATGATTTCAGTGAAGCAATTACTACACGCAGCTTGATAGACAGACGTCATGTGATGAAGACAATGACTTGATAGAAACAAGCCCTTGATTAATGCTACAGTTACTGAAGGCATGAAGAATGAGTGGCTTACAAGGAACTTATAATTTCTAGGCATTGTGCAAGGAACCGTCATGATGACAGGACAAAGAAAGAGTGATCTAGGCTATTTGAGACTAGCCACTGTGACTTGTAAAGGTATCCAATGTATAAACATTGTTAAGTATGTAAATTCTCAAGAAAAATTCCACAAAACATGTGGTCCTTGGGTCCCTGGGTCCTTAAATCTCTGGTCCCTGAGTCCACTGTTTATACCTATCCGTCCACCTAAAAACTGTATACGAACAACTGGAATGTGATAAATGATTGTCTAATATATGTATCCATCAGCCTTTAACAGCTCTTTGATTTTATCTGCATTTCTTAACCTGGTGCCAGTTTCCTTATAAAGTCAAAGGGAAAATTATGTGGTATAGAATCAACACAAGTGCAATGGATGGCTTCTGTACTTGACAAACTGTCTGACCATATTGGCCTGCAATACAGTATGGTATGTATGGTATATTAGATCATGGGAGTTTGTGCTTTCTCACAAAAAAGATTGACCAGAAACCAGTCTCATGGTGCCTTGGCAGTATTTTGGTAGGTATAACTATGCCCAAAAGTGCAACACTTCCAAAATTATATTTAAATTATTCAGTATTATATTTAAATTATTCAGTGGAATTTTCTGCTGATTGCCTGACTTACTTATGCCTTCAGACAAGCATAACTTGATAATGGCTGAGGCCATCGATGTTGCTTCAGCCCAACAGGTTCCTCTTGGCATACCACGGTACATGTGATCCATGCATCATGGACTTACCTTTCTCCTCCTTTGCGTCCCATTTCTAGCCCAAGGTGTCAATTTGCAGTAGTGCAGTGACTTTCCTATGTTTGTAAATAGAGTCGTCCGTATTTCCATGGTGACTAGATTGATTGCAGAAGTGCTTCTCCTACTGTTTTTCATATGCAATGCTGTGTAATGGGCTGAACATAGCTAAAAGTGAAGCACTGAACTTTTGAATCAGTGATGGGGTGCACAAATCATCCATATTTTTTTTTTGGTGACTGAATCGATTGTAGCTGATCTTCATTTGTAGCGCTGTGTAATGGGATGAACATACGTAGCTAAAAACAAAAGTTAATGGCTACTTTACTTTCAAGTTAGGAATTGATAGCTGAGGCATGCATTCAGATGAAACATTTCCTCTGGCACTATTCTTATTTTTTGATGCAGTATGTACAATTTCACCAGTCATAACAAGGTTACAAAAAAAAAGTAAACAAACTAGTATAGGGAAACAAGTGAAGTCGCCTACACCTGCAGATATGCTAGTGGACATTTAACATCTAATTCAGCCATTGGTATAGACAAATTAAATGTCCACAAGTATATCTGCAGGTGTAGGCAGCCACCTACTTTTATCTCTATGATCCCTAATCAATTCCTTATACTTGTAATATTATGTAATCAGCAATGGTTGGATTATCATCAGTAATTAGGTGGTTTAGTACTGAACAGTGCTCTTAAGAGTTGTAACAACTTTGCAGAAAATTTGCCAAGTTCACTGACCATGTGAAAGGTTCAGGCAATTTTTTTGGTCACAAACAGTTTAGTTTTCTGTGAATCAAGAGATACCATCTAGATGGTCAAGGGAAGTCATAGATCTCTGTAATTTCATGCTTCTTTATATTGAGCCATGCAGGTAGAGTTTTGGATTTTTAGTTCAGGCATGATAATAGGTGACAGGGTCAGGATCAGTCGTAACACTCCAGGAACTCTATTCATGCATTTCACATGCCAAAAGAACATTTTGTTAAAGCGACCAAATGCCTATATTTGGTCACAAAATCAGATAACCAGGATTTTCTAGTGCCTCTGCAAGCATTACACTACACTAGTGATGTACAATATAATTATATTAATTATCCCAATAATTATTTGGATAATTATTTCTTGTAATTGTTATAACATACCATGAAACTTGTATTCTAATTTGTAACACACACAAACATAGTGGTCTATAAAAACTAAATGGGTGTGTTAGTACAGTGTTACTACTGTTTTGTGAGGTATGGGGTGTGCATGGATCAAAGGTTTGTAACACAGAAGGAGGCGCAAACTACTGCTTCCCATCCAGATCATAAGTATTCCAATATTCATTGCTGAGTAATATAGTGATGTATTAAATTAGCTTAATGTATTGGCAGATTTAGGGTTTATTTGTGGTGGTAGTATGATATTATATGGTTTCTTTGGTTCCTTTGAAGTAATTAGTGGCCAGATGGCATGTCCTATAATGGTGGTGCTTAACCATATTTCAACCACTCGCATACTGGCATTTGTAACACTGGCAGCAGCCCTTGATCTGCCTACAAACCACTTATCATACTGTAATGGTATGTAGTACTGTATATTAGGGACCATGAAGGTTTTACTTTCTTACAAAAAAATATTATTGACCAGAAACCAAATAATCGAGGGACACACCTTGTGATACAGCTGCAAGGTGAGACAAGCTTGTATGGATTCAACAATAACAACAGCTACCAGACAAGAATGATAGTGGGATACAATTGCAAAATGACAATCCAGCAGGGAACAAAACAGCAAACACAGCTGCCCATCAACTCCTCAGATATGATCCACACTACAGGGTTCAGAAGCGATAGATAAACAATCACACAACTCAACAACAGGTAAATGCCAGTGGAGTATATCTATAGTTTAATGGCTCTTATTACGATTTCTAAGTGTGCACCAAATGTGAATCACCTATCACTATAATGTGAATAATTCTGAATCAACACTTACGTGAAAGAAATGGGGACAAAAAGGTAAGTCCATGGTGTGTAGGCAGAAAGGTATGTCTTGAGCCTAAACAACATCAAACAGTAGTTATGCTTGGCTGACGGCATCAGCCAGTTAGTCAGTACATAAAAATGTTAAATAAAAAATTCACTGAAACTTGTTGAAAACATTTTTGAAGACATGTTTGGTTGCCATGAAGGAAAAATAAGGCTGTTTTTGGATGATTTGTTTTGCAGGAGATCCTTTGTGATCCCTACTATAGTCGGTTCGTGTTCACCTGAGTTCTTATTTCTTGTTAATAACTCTTGTTACATGGGCCAGCTGCCCAAACATTTAGTAGCACTGTGAAGCCATTTAAACGCCGGAACTGGTAATCAAAAAAGCGCTTTGATACGGGCAAGCACAAGTCAGTTATGAGGCTTTAAAAATATCCCATACATTTGTTTACAACATGAAAACATGGTTGTTCCAATACAAAACCATTGGGAGCGAACACATGTTCACCTCTTTGATATTACTATATTTGGTGGGGGCTCAGGTAAACACATACTGACTATAGACAGAGTACCATCTAAATTTAAAACAAAATACACACAAGAAGTATCTTTCAGCTGTTCTCTCTAATGTTTTCTTATGAATATTCTTTAGCTGGCACCTGAGTATCAAAGATTCTGCAACTGGTTAACAATCTTGAACAGTATGCTTTGCAATATTTCAATATCTCTGAAATGTTACCAAATTAAAAACATTCATAAAATTAATGTTTATGTAAAATACACTAAATGATTGGTGCCTTTCTTTCATTTAATTTAAGAAGTGGATGCACCAGTCAATGTGCAAGCTATGTTATATATGTCGGTATGCTACTTGCTACCTATCTGCAGAAATTAATTTTTAGCAGTGCCACACCTGACTGCTCTATTAGAGTAACTTGATGCTACTAAGCTGGAAATTTCTAGGGACCTTTGTGAAATTAATTAAGATGGTTTTCTACATTTTTTAATTCATGGAATTCTAGAAATTATCTGCAAACATTTTAACATTGTTTTGCTATGGTAATAGAATATGTAACTCCATACATTTCACGATAATAGACTATCATTACTCACTAAATTGCAAAGTTTCATCCCTCAAAAATTCTGAATATACAGGATATTGTCACAAAAGCTCAAGGAAATCATCAATAACCTATTAGACAATCGAAGGAATCCACTGAAATCAATCTTTTGTGTTGAGGCATACATAATCACAAAGCTACATACAAGGTCAGGAGTTATCAATATAGCTATGTGAGTCCATGTTTAAACACCATGATAAATTTTCAGCATTTAAGTTACAATTAAGCACTTTAATGTGTCATTGAACTGCATTGCACCCTTATGCCTTGCTGAATTTTTAAGATTATACTTGTAGAAACTAGAATTTTCGGAGCTGAGAATACTTGCCGTGGATGCAGTAGCATTTATGGATGTTGTCATGATTTGTCCAGTGTCAACTGTTGTATATATTTCCTGCAGTGTTTGCCACTGCTAGCAAAAGTCTAGTTCTGTAATGTAACTTCTTAAAGGTCCACTGAAATGGTAAAATACACTTTGGCTATTATCAATCCTTGCTACTAGTGGGATAGGTTGGTGCATGTGATTTAGTCACATTTTGTTTTATTTTTAGTAGATATAGCACGTTTTAGTGGTTATTCAATTATAATTTGTCATAATGCATCAGACAGAGAAACTTTAGTACGCGTGAGGTGCCAATAAAGCAACAGAAGCGTCCATGTACAGCTAGATTTGATTGAGTTTCACGCATGCATGACAACTTAAAACATGGTAAGAACTTGTACTACAAACAGTTACAAGCCAGTAAGTAAATTTATGCTGGTCTTGTGGTGAAGAACGCTCGAGAACGCCTGTTAAAGAGCCTGTAAATTAACAGTACAGTGGCCAAAACACGTCTAAGTTTTTTTCTTAGATGTTTTGGATACATTTAATGGTTCAATGCAGCGCATGAAGGTAGTGAAACACGAGGAAAAACAATTGTGATAGCGCCACTGGCAAGACATTATCCCTATATGGTGGAGAAGCGACTCTGCATGGAACAAGCTCTGGAAAGTGTAATATAGATACCATTGTTTGTTTTATAACCCAGCTTTGTAAACAAATCGAACTGATCTTACTTCGGTGAAGCATAATGAAGTGTGAGCTTCGATAGTGCGAAGCACACAGGCTAAGCTCATGTAAGCTGCTACAGGCAACTACAGAACAATTCTGCTATTGTTTTCTAGCAGAACGTTCAAGTGATCTTGGAATGCTATGAAGTTGAAAAGGAGAGCTTGGTATTGCCACCTGCACATTAGACTTTCACTGTTTATCTACCTTTGCCATTGCAAAGTGTGTAATAACAGTACTTCCGGTTCTTTGTCTTGCATCACAACATGACGTAATTAGACTTTGTGGCTTAATATCTCTGTACAACAACATAATTGAATATTAAAAAGGTGTTTTTGTGCATTGCATGATACAAACAACCTATTTATTCAATAAAATGGTAAGTGAATTTTCCATTTCAGTGGACCTTTAAGCTTGTGATTCTTTTCTTGTTTGCAAAAGTTGTACATATGCCACCATTCCATCAATATCACCATCATTTTGTTTTAGCAGATTCTGTGTTGTTAGAATACATACATGTTTGTGTGGTCTCAACCCAATGGTCAAAATGAAAGAAAGCTCACTGATCTGCTTTGCCCCCTGAGGGAGGCATAGCAGATCAGTAATCATCAATGAGGTGTGTGCTGTGTGGTGACTCCTTTAACTGGAGATATGCAGACACCTATCTGCTATATAGCAGATCTCTAGTCATTTTAGAGAACTTCTCCAGAAGTCTCATAGATATTTCATTATCTCGCAAAAATCAAAAGATTGTAGAGTATTAAGTACTTGAATAACACACACCTTGAAAGTATAGAGCAGATCATGATTTTCATGTCACCTAATTTTCTGATGAGAAAAACTGTTTTGTTTATTTTTATATCATCTATTGTATGTACAATATCCTTATACTTTGTAGTGATCACTCTTTAGAGAAGCAATAACAAGTGATTTTCCTGAAATAGTATGCATGAGCATGAAGGCCAAAGGCCCAAGTGTGAGTGCATACATTTCAGGAAAATCACTAGTGCCCATGTTACAATTAATATTCCACTTGGGTTACTCACCTGAAACTACAGGAATGCTTTGCGAGTGTATATGGGATCACTTGAATTTTGATTGTAGATAACATACATAAGGACAATGACAAGGCATTGCTGAGGCTAAACGTAAGTGTATCAACACAAGCATGCAGAACATTTTGATTGTGAGCATGCAATTAAACACAGAAACAGCTCATAATGTTGTGCACTAAAGTACTTACGAATAAACCAAAGTAATGAATATCTAATCCAAAACAGCCAAGCTGTAAAAAAAGAGTGCTGCCCTCAAAAAGGTTATGATGAAAAAAGATGTGAAACCCAAGGTGGCGGCCAAGAAATGGCTGTGATGGTAGGTTAATGGTAAAAATTTTAATAGCGACAATTCAGATGAATTGGTGCCGCTTGGTCTTGGCACAAAATTCACCTGAATTGTCGTTATTAAATTTTTTACCATTAACCTACCATCACAGCCATTTCTTGGCCGCCACCTTGGATTTCACATCTTTTTTCACCATAGCCTTTTTGAGGGCCGCACTCTTTTTTTTACAGCTTGGCTGTTTTGGATTAGATTTCACTTCTTTTTGTATTTGTATACCCCAACATAGGCCGGCTTTGGGACTTTTTTAACCTATATTTTTTTCTTTACCACATGAAGAAGAAAAGATGAAGCAGATGTACTTTAAATATTTCTGATTTTATCAGTAAATGTACAAATTATAAATAGAATACATATATTTATTACAGAACTCTCCATGGTGGTTTCTTTGTAACTGAAAACTCTACAAGGTGACTTCTTCTTGCCGTTCTCTCTACAGGATGAATTGTTTGTAGCTGAACGATCTACAAGGTAACTTCTTCTAGCTGATCTCTCTACAGGGTGATTTGTTTGTAGTTGAACTATCTACAAGGTAACTTCTTCTAGCTGATCTTTCTACAGGGTGATTTGTTTGTAGCTGAATTCTGTACAGGTGATTTGTTTGCAGCTGAGCTCTTTACAGAATGGTTTCTTGTAGCCGAACTCTCTACAAAGTAACTTCTTCTAACTGATCTTTCTTCAGGGTAATTTGTTTGTGGTTGAATTTTCTACAGGGTGATTTCTTTGCAGCTGAACTCTATACATGGTGGTTTCTTTGTAGCTGAACTCTCTACAAGGTAATTCCTTCTAGCTGATCTCTCTACAGGGTGATTTGTTTGTAGCTGAATTCTGTAAAGGTGATTTATTTGCAGCTGAGCTCTTTACAAAATGGTTTCTTTGTAGCTGATCTCTCTACAAGGTAACTTCTTCTAGCTGAACTCTCTACATGGTGGTTTCTTTGTAGCTGAGCTCTCTACAAGGTGACTTCTTCTAGCTGATCTTTCTACAGGGTGATTTGTTTGTAACTGAACTATCTACAAGGTAACATCTTCTAACTGATCTCTCTACAGGGTGATTTGTTTGTAGCTGAACTATCTACAAGATAACTTCTTCTAGCTGATCTCTCTACAGGGTGATTTGTTTGTAGCTGCACTCTCTACATGGTGGTTTCTTTGTAGCTGAACTCTACAAGGTAATTTCTTCTAGCTGAACTATCTCTTTCCATAGTTGCATGAACACCCTACAAGGTAATTTCTTCTAGTTGATCTCTCTACAGGGTGAATTGTTTGTAGCTGATCTCTCTACAGGGTGACTTGTTTTTAGCTGATCTCTATACAGGTTACTTGATCTCTTGAATTCTCTTCAGGGTGACTGCTCTATTAGGATGACTGCTCTATTAGAGTATCTCGATCTTGCACTTGCTACACCAAGTTGGATTTCGTGTTATAACTCCGTAGCTTTATGTCTGATTCTTCTACACCATTGAAGAGGCTTTCTAAGGTGATTACTCCATCTATACAGCGATTTTCAAAGCATTACCCCAAGCGGTTTATCTAGTAGGCGTGGCAAGCAGTCGTTTTTTATTAGCTAATCTCGATTGCGAATTGTTACACACTGTTGGTTTTTTCGTTATATCTTCCTGGTTTTTAGCTCAATTTCTTTCAAACCACAAAAGGTTTGAGGATCAATAGTTAACCTATTCACCCACTGATTTTCAGCTTCTTCCCATACGCAGTTTACCCTGTAGGCGTGACAACATATTGGTGTTATTGTTTGTGAATAATCACTCATAACTCTTTGCCTGTTTATCATATTCCAGCCAAAGTTGGTACCGAGATGTGCCTTTGTACCCCCCTTCTGTGTGCCAAATGTCAAGGCAATCGGATTTGGCGTTCACGTTTTATAGCAGTTTTTGTAAGTGTGTGAAAAGAGGAAGAAAAGTAAGAAGAAAAAAACCAAGAAACTAAGCCAATTTTTAAAGTTGTATATCTCGGGAACGCTTGAAGTGATTTCGCTCAAATTTGGAATGTGGAGTGCTGAAGTTGGAGGGCGTGTCCACAGCAAAAATCGTCTTGTTTCATCAAGGAAGCACAGAGCTACGGAGGTGCAATATTGCGTTTTTGTTCTTCCTGTCAATATACTCACGGGTGTTGCGCGCCGGCTTCTTGGGCCGCACGACACACTACTGTGTGTCTTGATGTTTACAGTGTTAATGGGCCTAATAAATTAAGCACCATTCCCAATGCTACATGTAAGTGACATCATACCAGGTGTCTACAAAACAACAATATAAAGATGAAAAATGGGAAGAAAACTAAAGTACTTACTTTACTAGCCACGAACAAACTAAATAATTTTATGTGTACAACTCTAATAGTCAAATCAATTAAGTGCCATAACCAGTACTATATGTGGCATCACACCAGGTGTCTATAATCAATCAAAACACTAACCTGTGAACTTTTTTCAGTAAAGCAACAAACTATCTTCTTCTCGAAGTCCACAGGTTAACTCTGGCCCAGCTTTTACAGAATTATAACCCACAATTAATCCTGTGAAGTGTCACTATATCATACAGCACGATAGTACTGTATAGTAGAGACCACAAAGGAGTAGGCATGTCCTATGAAAAAACATCACCCAAAAACCAGCCTCGTTTTTCCCAGACATCGATGATGCAGTATTAGTTAGGTAAAACTAAGCCCAAACAAGCCTTCAGATCAACCCGAAATGTTTCCAACAAATTGCTAAGGAATTTTTTTAATTATTTAATGGAATTCTCTACTGACTGACTGTGACTGACTGAGTAACTGACTGATTCCTAGAGACAAGCGTAACTCAATAACGGCTAAGGCTACAGGCTTGATTTTTCACTGTTTGACATTGCTTTGGCCCAAGAAGTGCCTTTTGGCATACCGCAGTACGTACAATGCATTCTTCATGGATTTATCAGTATCCTCCTTTGTGTCCCATTCATCTTTGCTGACAGCAAAAGTGTTGATTTGACAGTAGCACGTGATGGCTTCCCTTCATAACAGAAGTTGTCTGTATTTTTCATAGTAGCTACTTTGATTACAGAGGTGCTTTTCGAACAATTCATGATTCGTAATGCTGTGTAACGGGTTGAACATAGCCGACAACAAAGCATAATGGATACTTCACTTTTCAGATGATAATTGATATGACTGTTAGTATAGTAGTGTCCGTAGAGTAATACAGCGACAACGTGTTCACACTATTCTTATTGACGCACTACACACACGTGAGCAATATTACACTACAAAACCCACAATACATAGTAAATGTTACATACTAAGTCATGTCTTCAGGACATCCTCAGGGGGGGCACGTAGAGGGTCAATCCATTCTCTAATTTTGTGTTGTCCTCTTTTGGCTTCCTCACAAGTTATAATGGCTGTAGTTGTTACAGACTTCCTTGGTTCATGGCTCCTCCTTCCAGCTTTAGTAGTGATCTCCGGAATGTCAAACTGCTTAAAAGGATCAGTATCCTCCAACACAAGATGGATAGTGTTTGCTTTGGGAATCTATTCAAGCTGAAATAGGCTTTCTGGGGAAGAGCTGGATAGTGTAGGATTGTAGCCACCTACTGGTAGATTGTAAGGGCTTGGGCTAAGAATTTCTGTCTTTGGTTGGCAATTGGGAGGATAGTAAGCTTCACTAGATCCCTCACTTAGCATGGAACTGCAATTCTGGTTATTATCATTACCATTTACAGCACTAGTGGTAATCAAGGTTGTTGGAGACCTTGATACTGGTAGCTGTTTAATGTCATTCTTCATACAAGTTGTCACAGAGTAGACATCACAGGCTATTGCAGGTGTCTCATTCTTGGAAAACACTTCTGAGTTGCAAAATGGAGTGTCAATTGGGCTGCCATCTCTAGCATTCTCTGTAGTGCAGGAAAGGATTGAAATATGAAGGCTAGTTGTAGAAATTGGTTGGGGTAGAGGAAGTGGGCCTGAGAGCAAGTACCCCAATCTGGATTGAACAGCTGTTGGTCCATCACCACGGGCTACATGGTCCTGAATGAACTGCCAATAGTAGTCCGCCCCTATGAGAACTGATATGGAAAAATTCTCATCACTAGTCACTGGATGAGCCAGTGTTAGTCCTTGTAAGTAAGAGAACTGATTGAGGTGAGTTCTGATGGAGTTTCGAACTGGTGCAGCTAGCTTGGGTACAATCAGGACAGAAATAGGGATCTGACTTCCATTCAATGTATGAATGGAGATTGTTGTGACAGCAAACCTTGTTGGCGTAGAAATTTGCTCACCAAAGGAGGACACTGTGATGAGTTCATGTCGGATTGGTTGCAGTTGTAGAGTGTCGGCCAGCTGTTGGGTAATGAATGAGCGTTGGGCCCCTTCATCGAATAGGATATGGCCCTCAACAGTTGTTGAGTTAGCTGATACATCTGCAATGGCAGTTTTGAGGAGGCAGACACTAGTGTAAAATGTAGACAATGGTGCAGGGGTCATGGTGGTAAATGAACTAGTGGCAGTAGAATTTGTAGATGTCATGTTTGAATTTGTGGAAGATAAAGTAAATTCTGTAGGAGTTGGTACAGGTTCAGGTTGTAACTGATTAGGTGGAGGTGCCTCTACATTGGTGGTGAAGGCATGACAGAGGCTAGTATGATGTTTCTTATGACACTCACGGCAACTGAACTTAGATGTGCATTGAGATACTTTATGCCGTGCCAGACAGTTGAAGCACAAACCAGCACTCTTCACAATGTCAAGTCTTTCTTGGGGGGATGTAACTGAGGAATATGAACTGGTTTTGTGCATACCCTTACAGAATACGCACACTGGATCTCTCTTTGGCATATCATGGGTCTGTGGTGTCTTGTAGGTGTCTGTATAGAAGGATGCTGTGGTTGGAGTAGCATAGCCTCGAGTGTGGAGTGGTTGTGTCCAGTAGGTAGACCAGCCTCAAGGATGTGTACTTCTTTTAACACTCTAGGTAATAATTCGTCGATTGTCCACTTGGTATTGTAGTGATCGCGGGCCATATTCATCTTAACACTAAGAGGTAGTTTTCTCAGAACAGAAGTGGTTAAAAGGGCTCCATATGATTGGGATGACTCACCTAATGCTGATAGTGCTCTGATGTGGCTTTGCAAAGTGTCATAAAATGTCTGTAAGCTCTCTAAATTGTTAGATGGTGGCAGCACATTCAGCAATGCATCCATATGAGCCTCTACCAACTTGTGACTCTGACCAAACCTTTCCTTCAACAATTCCACTGAATGTGAGTAGTTGTTATTAGATAGTGGGAAGCCACTAATAACACATGATGCATCTCCCTTTAGCTGGGCACGAAGGTAATTGAATTTCTGTATGCCCGTGAGGCACGGGTTAGAGTCTACTGCTGCAGAGAAAGAATCCCAAAGGTCTGCCATTGTAAGGGATTCCCATCAAAGGTTGGCAGTGGCAGCTTGGTAAGCCTAGTATAGGTCTGATGCATACCTCTTGTGTGTTCATTTACATCTGATGTGTGACTACTCACTTGTGCTGCTGAAGATGTGTCAGAGTGAAGTGTCTTCTTGACTACTTCAGTCTCTGGCAAGGTAGCTGCTGTCACTTCAGGTTCTGTAGTTGTCAATTCTGTCAAAATTAAACGTGGTGCATCATTCACTGAGGATGGGGGGGTGGGAGGTCGTGTTCTTAGCGATTGACTGGCTTTCTTAATGAATTCGGTTAGGACAGCTATTTGTTGTTCTAGAGTGGTCTGGTAGGTATCTGCATCACATATCTCTAATTCAAGCTCATCTTCCTTCTGAATCATCTCTGCAATAGTGCTGTCAAGTTTGATTATCTGTTCATGTTTCACTCTGAGCTGTTCGACTGTAGTGGCTACTAATATTCTCCGCGGTTCCGGCGTGGATTCAACGCTCACTCTCTCCAATTCGGCGGTAAGTGCTTCGTCTACTTTAGCCAATAATTTTGTTATGCTGCCCTTGAGGCCACGTCGCTTAACACGAAGTCGCTGAATCTCTTCCATTTGATTTAGTGTCAATAAACTGCTTAGTCCGGTTGGTTTCGGTCACAGCACCAATGCAATGTTAGTATAGTAGCGCAATACAACGACAACGTGTTCACACTATTCTTATTGACGCACTACACACACGTGAGCAATATTACACTACAAAACCCACAATACATAGTAAATGTTACATACTAAGTCATGTCTTCAGGACAATGACTGGGGCGCACGGTACAATTTCTTTCTTTTTATGCAGTATGCATAGATTGCACATGTGCTTTTTGAACAGTTCTTAATTCATAATGTTGTGTAATGGGTGGAACATAGTTGACAACAAAGCCAGCGTAATGGATATTTCATTTTTCAGATGATAATTGATATAACTGCATGGGGCACACGGAGCCATTTCTTTCTTTTGATGTGGTATACGTGGGTTCACCAGTCATAATAATTATTTACGAAAAGTTAACAAACAAGTACGTGCACAAAAAAATTGGAATTTTCAACTAGAGTAGGGACCATAGCATATCAATAAAAAGTACTGAAACAAGCTGGAGTAGTCCATGATATTAAATCACAGTAAAACAATAAGAAGTGTTGTATCCCTATTGTGCATTTCCATTATGGTATCTTGAGCACAGTAGGGATGTAACACTTCTTATATTGTTTTACTATGATTTAATTTCATCCACTACAGCTTGTTTCAGAACTTTTTATCAATGCTATGGTCCCTACTCTAGTTGAAAATTCCGAATTTTTGTTAGAGTAGAGGAGATACCACAGTTTAATCATGATTTCTAAGTGCCTGGAATGCATTAATGAGTAGTTTCTCATTAATGCATTCCTGAGCACTGATAGCAGTGCTATATGGCATTTATACACCTTCTCTTCCCTTTGAAGTGAGGTGTGAAAGTGGTATATTACAGTAAGAAAATGCTACTAGGAGTAATACCCATACAAATTAAGTATACAGTTAAAATAAAGTTTGCCTGTACTAGTGTTTGGTTAATATGCAACCTACATTTTATTTACCTTTTCCTCTTGTTATAAGAATCATTTAATAGTGTCCAAAACACAGGATTTAATGTATGCCTATGCATTGGTAATCCACCAGTGTTAATTCTGATAGGTACAGTGTGTCTACAAGCTTGTACGTACATACATGTCTTTTAATAAATGACAAGGTGTATATTTTGATAATGTGACAATATATTTGTATTCACATTCCAGCTACTGGTGATATGGACCTCATCTGTTTAGTAGTTGTGTTGATATGCAGTATAACATGTTCAGGTGAGAAAAGGATAAATTTATATTAAATTTTGTGCAATTAATTTCTATTTCAAACAGTGGTAGATTTTGAGAAAGGGGGTCCATTTTGCAGCATAGCTATTTTGAACTACAACTAGCCAGCAAGCTAGAACTTTTTCAAACAGTACCGTATAGTGGGAAATTTTCAACAGATGAAACTTTTGCAAAACTGCAAAATATAACTTTCACATTTTTAAATTCATGAAAGTCTAGAAAGTGGTAATAGCTACATGTATGTGTATAAACTGAAACATTTCACGATTGCTATCATCACTCGCGAAATTTACGAAAGTTTTGTCCTCGAAAATTTCCGGCTATACCGGTATCTGATAGCAGCCTATCTCTTTCCAGCATTGTTTTATGGTTCGTATCTTATCATTAAAGCTTTTACAGAAGGATTTTAAAGTTGTTACTAAATTGCTATTATAAAAGCTATAGGAATAAAAAATGCACATAACATTATTATTTTTAGAAGTACTCAGTAATGTAGGTGCAACCCAAAATGCTTCTGTGAATTAATAGAATTTGTACTAACCAGCTAACTGACTAACTAACTTGCTGATGCATTCAGACCAGCATAATTCAATGGATAAGGCTACAGGCTTGAGTTTACTGTTAGATGTTGCTTCATACAGCCAAACAGGTGCCCTTTGGCATATTGCAATATACACTTACAGTGGATGTATCATGGACTTAGCTCTGTCCTTATTTGTGTCCCATTTCGTTTCACTGACAGTGTAAGGTGTTGATTCATGGTAATGCAATAATAGTTAGTTTGTGTGTAATTTCCACACTGTGCCTTAGATCGGTTGTAGGCTAGTATAGCTTTGTGTATTGTTCTCTTTGTGTAGGACTGTGTAACAAGTAGAACATAGCCGAAAAGATTGAAAAATGGTTACTTTACTTATTAGTACAGGAGCACACATTTCATATAAAATTGTAGTCTCATGCATCTGCCACCATTCTTTCCTTTGATGTGGTGGTATAGAATTTCACTAATGTTATAAAAGTGTAGAAATTTACAAACTGTGTAATAGGGATCATAACATTAAAAAGTGTTTAAACATTACCTGAAATGCACCTATTGTATATGTCATAGGCAGTGGAGATGGGGGGGGGGGGGGGGGCACTTTTATGGGACACTGTTTGCAAGAAAAGATCGAGATACTGTAATAGAACAGTCAGGATCTAGATACTCTAATAGAGCAGTCACAGTATTCAGAGAAGCATTGTAGCAAGCTACTTAGCTATGTATGTGTAATTATAAATAAGGAGATAAAGTTGATGGAGAGCAGCTATTGTTAGCAGGTAATGACCTTTTTTTTTTTTTTGGTCTTTGGCTTACAGCTGATCTGGCCCCCTCAATCTTTGGCCTGCTCCAATTCCCCTGGTATATGTACAAATTTTTGAGGGATGTAATTTTTGCAGATGATAGCTTGCTGCAAAATTTTTATCCTCAAAAATTAACAATCATCAGGGTTAGCTGTATGGTTTCTAATTGGTAACCTCAGTAAAGAACAAGTGATCCTCGAAAAAAAATCCTGAAATTTGTCAATCTGCAAAAATTACACACCTCAAAAATTTATACATATACACAGTACTTTAGCCATGTAGGTTTACTGTTGATTAATTATATGGGCTAAAGTAGGAATTGAATTTGTACTTTAGGTGAAAATCCCCTTCATGTTTTATTGCAATGATCCCTCTACAAGCTTGTAAATTCTTTCCTTATGCCTTTAAAATATTATATATTTCCGTATGTGATAAACTGATTTTTATTGTACCAAATTTAGCACAAGTTTATATCAGTCAAAAATTGGTAACTATGTGTAGGAACCCAGTAGTACTTCTTCCCAGAACACACACACTGTATTGAATGATTTATTATTAAATCAAAAGTATTGAGTTCTTATCTACGTATGATCCTAAAAAGTAGACTGTTCAGCTATATAACTCCTTCTTTGCGACTCTCTGCTCGACTGATTTCTGTGAGCCTACACAGTTGTCCATGGTATCATATGACTTCTCACAACTTCCCCTTCCTTTTAAAGATGGCCCTTCATGACTATCTTCCTGAAAATCCTGTATTACTAATCTCACTGGTTTCCTCACAGTACAACCTGATCTTGTCACATATTGAGTTGGCTGTGAGTGTCCACTTTATAATACATTGTCAGCTGTCACTCTACTTTGAGCTTGTGATCTTGGTTTCCTAATAGTTCACCTTTCCTGATTGGCCTAACCAGGGTCTTGCATTGCCCAATTGTTGATTACATTTAGATAGTCTCTGTCTTGACACATTCATTGACTTCCCAGCCTTATCTCCTTGGACTTTTATGACAGCATTAGTTGCTGTAAGTGAAATAATCACAAATGGTCCTTGAAAATGTTTATATTTAGGTTGTACCTTAAACATTACCAGATCTCCAACCTTAAAATCACGGTCCTTTGTGTTCTTATCATGCATGTGATACCTTTTCTGTTGCTTGTGGGAAGCTTCTAAGTTCTTCTTGCAAGTGATCGGGCATACTTCAGTTCCATCTCTAATGTAGCACCACAATCAGTACGTCTCTACCACAGGAAACTTTTTCACAGGAAAATGAAAATTCAGTACTGTTGGAAGATTAGGTTCTGTGCCATGTACTAAATAAAAAGGTGTTTCACCTGTTGATTGATGAGCTGTACTCCTATAAGCAAGCAGGACAGCACATGATTGGTGATTGCATTTTGGATCCAGGCACATGATTGATGATTGCATTTTGGATCCAGACAAGACTGGATATAGCATTATAGGCATGGACAAAGAATGATAGTGTATGGGGAGTGCTCTTGAGGCCAAGATACAACAACAAAGTATGTATTTGTGGCTGAATCACACCAGAGAAACAAGTGTCTCGCTCGTGTCACTTGTAGTTGTAGACTGGTAGCTTGTATTTAGAAGGTTGGACTTACTTTATAGTTTGTAACAAACAAATGTAATATCTAATATCATTACTAGTTACAGCCCTCAGAGTAGTGAGTAATATGTAACTCGTTACTTTTTTAGTAGGTAATATGTAACTGTAGCGTGCTACATCACGTAAAAGTAACAAGTAATATGTAACTAGTTACATTTTTAGAGTAACGAACCCAACTTTGGAGCATAGTTGAATTCTGCTGTATTAGTTTGTCTGCTAGCATAAGCAACTGGATATCTTCTGCCATCACACCTTCCTGTTCTAAAAAGGCACCAAACCCTTTACTACAAGCATCAGCCTACAGGAAGAAAGGTTTGCTCAAATCAGGTGGGTGTAAGAGCCACGCTGAAACTAGCATACTCTTGATTAACTGAATAGCTGACTCACACTGACTATCCCACACAAAAGATACTGTAGCCCCTGTGTTCTTGTCTTTCCTTGTCAATGCAGTAAGCGACCTTGTTACCACTGCAAGATTTGGTAAATGATGATGATAAAAATTGACTAAACCAAGAAAGCTCTTAACTTCTTTACAACAAGTAGGTGTAGGAAACTCTTTCACAGCTCTCACCTTGTTGCTATTTGGTCTCGCTCCTTGTGGTGAAGAGGTATGGCCCAAATAAGTAATCTCACTGAGCAAATGCATGAGGTTTGAGTCTTAAACCTGCTTCTTGTAAACACTGTAAAACAGTGCTCGAAATAACGTTTGACAACCGGACATTATCCGGACAATACACGGAATGTCTGGATAAGTTCCTATTTATCCGGACAAATTGTCCATACACATCGTCCAGACACAAGAGAGCCAGTGAAGATACTGCTAGCATGCAGATAGCAATGGTCGCGGAAGCGTGTAGTAGCAAAGAAAATGGTGGAGAAATTCAGTGGTGTCTGAAATGATAAAAGTCTTCAGACAATATGACGGTTGCAGAACACAGGTTTGAAACAGCATCTGGTGATCCGGAGCATGTGACCATGTAAAAAATGTGAAGTGTTTAACATGATAAGCTCTGCTCGATGTGACACTATAGGTAGGCCGGCCTTTATTAAAGAGGCACGACCAATATTCACACTTTGACCATCAAGGATCACGTGGCAACCGATATGAACAAGCAAGCAATGGCATTGGAGGCCAAGAAAGCAGCCAGTAGCTTGATGGAATGTGCACCAATTGTAAGGGCAATGGCTCAAGCCAACCTTAGCAAGGCTGCCAGGTTGAAGATTAAAAGAAAAATGGATATTGCTTACACAATTGCTAAACTATTAAAGATGGGAGTTATTTGTGAGTTTGAATTAGCTGTGACTGTTTATGACCATATCACTTACTGTAATTATCAATGTAATAAATACATTCAATAATTGTAACATTTTATTGTGATATTATTAGTAAGATACAAATTGTCATTGTACAATAACACAAACTGATCAATTCTTGTTTCCTGTCAAAAATAAAATTAATCATATATCTGTATATGGTAAAATGTTTGTAATTGATTCACAGATTAAACTTATCCCGCTTTCAGATGTGATCTCAGACGTTGTAATTTTTAAAATTTTCCTGGGGGCATGCCAGACCCCCTAGAATTAGCATGCTTTGCATTCTGAAGTACATTTTGAATATGATTGGACAACCACAATTAATGACAGGTCATTGGTGACTTTGTCCAGACATTTTGACAGCGGATTATTTTGATACTATTTCAAGCACTGCTGTAAAACTTTCCTAACATGAATTAGATGCTCTTCAAATGACTGGGATACTATTAGAATATCGTCAAGATAATTTCCAATCATGACCACTAACAATTTATTCATTAACCTTTGAAATGTAGTGGGTGCATTTGTCAACCCAAATGGCATCCTTCTGTATTGAAATAGTCCCAAGTGACATGTAATATCTGTCTTATCTCTAGACCCAAACGCCATCCTAATTTTGGTGATGCCCTTTCATTAGGTCTGACATGGCAAAGATTTTCCCATTGCAATGACCAACAGTGTCAATCGGATCTTCAATTCTTGGGATTGGGTATTGGTCAGGAATAGCTTTCTTATTGATTCCCTATAGTACGCACATACATGTAGACATCCATCTTGTTCCCTTACTGAAACTAGCAAAAGAAACTCCCTGAGGGTTCTATACAACCAATATCCATTACATGTTGTAACTCACTCTCAATTTCATTATGTGTAGAGCATATGTTAGCCTTCTTGGTGAAGACTTCAATGGGGTAGTATCACTCATGTCAATGGAGTGTTCTACGAAGTCAGTTTCTCCAAGTTCCTGGTCTGCTAAAGTAAACACATCATGCTTGTGCTTCATCAAGCCAATCACAGCTGCCCTCTGTTCCGGTATACAATCCTTGCCAATATCCAATTGTGCTTCAAGAAGTTCTCACAATCACTGTTGTCTTGTATTGCATTCACCACAACCACAGCTGCAGGGGATTTCTCTTGCCAAATTTTGTCATCATCAACTAACTATAGTAACAGTATCAACACTTCCAACAATAGTACATTTAGGAAAATCTAATGGCTCTGCCCCCAATTAGTGACCAGAACTTTCACCAGTCCAATAACCTTCTAAATAGTCACACTGCTCTCTGGCGTGACTCATCAGGTGTCACTACTCCTACTTGACTAGTTGCGCCTGAATCATTGATGTCACTCAGCTCCACTTGAGCTATTCTAGTCTGCTGTGGCCCTATAATCTCAGGATATGAGATCAGTAATAAAACTCTCCTTACTACTGCTGATTCTATGTTCTTGCTTGAAATCACTGGTTGTCCCTTGTTGTTAGCAATTCTATAACCCAACTCTTCCATGGCATTAGTACATGTACCAAGGATCAAATCACAATTCTGTAACTCGCCTTTCCAAATTGGCTTGGCTGATTGGCTTGGTTACTTGGTTACAGCAATGGTTACTTGTAATGGTGTAACACCCTTAGCATCTAATGATTCACCACCAGCTGCATCTAACTTTAGGTGTCTCTGTCTAACTTGTGTCCCACTGTCTAAAAGGGCTCTTGTGTTAGTTCCATTAACCACAATATCCACTTTGTAGTTGGGCCCTTTTTTGCCACTTGCAATAGATACTACCTGTGTATCAAAATCTGCTACTATTGTACATAGCCATAGTTCATCAATCTGCTGAACTCAGTTTCTTCCTTAGCTTCTGGACAGTCAACACCAAAAGGAGAATTTGAATGTAGACTCTGTACAGTTCTCAGCCACATGCTGCCCTGTTCTTTGATACCTAGCTATAGCACTTGACACCCTTCGTGGACATTTCAGACTGGTTCTTAGGCTTTGTTGGAACACTGGAATTACTCTTATCTTGAGAGACCTTGTTAAACTAACTAGAGATGGTTTGACTCTGTCTTTCTTTCTTTGAAAATTTCTCACCCATACCACTCCTTCTAGCTATCTCCTGAATAACCATTTCTGCGAGCAACAGTCTCTGTAGTAGATCTTGTACAGAATCATTGGGAATCTCTCCTAATTCTTTCTGGAGTTCCAGTGGAACCTTATTCCACAAAATAGATTCCAGGGTCTCATCAGTTAACTTATGAGGTGCCATGCACTGGTAATTGTGCATTTCATCCAGCAGACCTTAGACAGATCCAAATTGACTATACTGAAGTTCTTGGTACCTCTGATAAGCTGTGTGTGGGTCAAGATGAACACCGTACTGTCCACGATAGATCTCCACTGTCTTTGACCAGGAAGCTTTGTTTTGTTAGTATACGTATGCATGTATTGGTCTTTTCTGATATGTAACCAGTACCACAATGGTGTCTTGTGTGCACAAAGATTCTAATAATCCAGGTTGCTAGGTGGTGTTCACTGGTCATATTCACTTGCCCCCTTCCTTAACGGTATGTTGCCAAGTTGCTATGGCAGCACCAGTTAGAAACCATGAAAACCACCAAGCACATTGTTGGTTACTCCACCCACAATCATCGGTTGCTTAATAGCCAAACCTCAAAGTCATCATTACCTGATTTGCCACTAAATTTGTCAACTGTGCTAGTAAGAGAACAGAATCCAGGAGGATGACGTTGCACGTCCTGCTCTGTCTACCAGATAATTAAGCACTCTGTTGAGATGAACTGCTATCACTAGCATCTGCAAAGTAGAACCACTACCATCACTATGGTGGGTATCTGTAGTCTGCAACAATGGTACTACACTTGTACCTCAGTTTGTTGTTCTGACCTTGACCCTGTAACCTCAGCAGGTGTCTTGACCTTTCCATGCAGTGACATTAATTGCTTAGTTAAATCTCACCCTCCACACTTTTTTATAAGTGCTCTCTTCTCTTCACGTAGCTTGTGCACTACTGCATTGAGCTCATCACCATGTAGCATGCTGGCCAGCTGCTCTTTGTGTCTCGCTTCTTGTAGACACAAACATTTGAGCTCTGAAACATGCAATCGACTTGCTATCATGCCCTTCTTTCGACAAGGTGAACACACATACAATACAGCCTTAGAACAACACCCGACCAGTGCCTCATACAATTTATCACTCAGCTTATCATTATGCTTTAAACAACCTACATGTTCCCATTTGTCACAAAGGTCACATACCATGACCTTGTCTTTGTCCGTAACTTCCTTCTTGCAGGTTACACAGACAACCATAGATGTCAGGCGCTGTTTCAAACGTATGCGAGGGGGCTGAGACATTTGCATGGCATGAGTCGCCTCTACTGTAGCTATACACTTACGGCTATACACAGTTATATTTCTTGTACTTACTTGAATGTTCTGAAGGTTCAAGAAGCATCAGGCATCCATTGTACTATGTAAAATCTGGATTCAGTAACTTCGGATATAGCCGGCGTCGTTATCAAGCCATCATATCCTTGAACCAACTGATCTCAGATAGCTACCTCACTTATCAAGGTGCTGCTGGGTGGTATAAACCCTGTACACCTAGGCCTGTTGAGCTCAGCGAGTTTAAAGGTGACTGTCACATTGTGATTGTGGTTTTATTTGGTGATCACGTGAATGGTGGCTCCCAAATACATATACTGATTCATGAGTGTTTGACATCACTGTAGAGGATAATGTGTTGTCACGTACATACTTACAAAGATTATTTGAGTACTAGTTAATTGTGGTACATGTATCTTACATTTCACTACATGGTTTTCCACTGTATATTCCATGACAATATTGCGTCTTTCCATGAGACCTTTTGCTCTAATGAGATCACAGACATGCTTCCACAAAACCCTTCCACTAGAAGTGAGGTGAGTACACAGACATGAGCCACATACAAACGTGGCATGGAATTATGCGGATATGATGAAGTTATAGTTTAGCTGTTCCTTTTTCAACAATATAAAACAAAAGCATTGAGTTCTTATCTACGATCCTAAAAAGTAGACTGTTCAGTTATATAACTTCTGGTGGAGTCAAGCTACAACTTCTTTGCGATTCTCTGCTTGACTGATACCTGGGATTTTCACGTGAGCCTTTATAGTTGTCCGTGGTATCATGTGACTTCTCACAATGGCTCATTCCAAGGCTCTTGGTCCCATGAAACGCTTGAATCCCTTAGACAGCTAGGAGCTGAACCCCCCTTATGGAAGCTTAGTCCCTCCTCAGATCTCACCAAAATAATATCCTTGGAGTGGGACTAAACCTGTGAAAAAGATTAACATAGTCTACTCTAATAGAATTCTCAAATACTCTAATAGAGCAGTCAAAGCGCTTCAAAACACATGTTCATAAAGGTAACCTAAAAACAATATAGATGGCTACAGCAGGAATTGGACCACTTACTGTACCTCATACTGTGAGAGCTGGTATCTTACCACTGTACCAGGCATCTAAATGCTGGTTATAAATACTGTATTAACCGTGTAGTCAACAGCTTTTATTCTATAAACAAGAGCTTTTTATTCACTGCAAATAGCCTGTTACTTTGACTAAAAGTTGGTGTTTTAGTTGAAATGCTTCAAAATTGTACTTGTAATTAATTTTGAGATATTATGAAAGCTAATTTAATATGGCTCCAGCTTCTGGAGGAAGCATACCTTCTGCTGCCAGAGATTCTATACTCTGGTCAGCCCCTTTACATCATCTACTTCTTCCACCACTTCTTTTGACCCACCCCCATCCCTGGATCTATAAAATCACTATAAAAGCATGGGAGGACATTAGGGTAGGTTCATAAACAGTATGATTTAATCCGTAAAATCATCCCGTTAATCATGCTATCAATCATGTAGCACAATTTAGTAACAAGAGCCCCATAAGTACCGCAAAGGTTTGGTCTTTGTTGTGCATGTGTGTGGGCTGAAATATCAGCCTTACACTTCTTTCATGATAACTAGCCATATATTGTTTAAGTATACATCAACCTCAAGTATGTGCTCATAATAACCCTGATGACTCAAAATGCTTTTAACTTAAATTTAACTGAATGACTATCTAATGGATATCCTCAGTCAAAGTATAACTTGATTATGGTTGACTTTACAGGCTTAACTTTTTCACTGTTTAAGACATTAGGCATGCGAAGTACCTCTTTACTCACAGCTACAATATATACATCTTGGACTTACATACCTTTGTCATCAATTGTGTCCAATTTGTTTCTCCGCTAGTGCATGGGTGTTGATTCATGAGTAGCACATCTTGTGCTGGCCAACTGAAATTGTTTTTAGTTTTCACATTGGGTTGATTGATTGCAGAGGCACTTCTTATACTCTTCTTCAATTGTAACTCTGTGTAATGGAAGGAACACTACTGTAAACATATGAAATAGCCACACTGTTCTTCAGCATTTGATAGTCAGGGCACACGTTCAGTGGATGATTAAATTTATAGTACGTATGTCTGGTGCCATTCCTTCCTTTAATGTGGTATGAGTGGACACAAAAATTAAGTGTATCAACTAACAAGAATTATTGAGAAGCATTATTACTGAAGTATAAATGTCCACTAATATAGCTGCAGGTATCATACAGTACGATATAGGTAGGGACGATGAAGATGTGGGCGTGGCCTACAAAAATAAATCAAGCCAAAATCATCTTTGCAAACCCTTCACCGCCACTTGATAGTAATGGTCAGGTATAACCAAGCCCAAACATGCCTTCAGAAGGACCAGAAGCATTTTCGATTAGGTGCTACGAAATTTAAAAAAAAAAAATTTTTTTTCGCGAATTTTCTACTGCCTCACTGCCTGATGCGTTCAGTCAAGCATAGCAGAAAATTGGCTACAGCTACAGCCTTACTTCTTTGGCAGAAATGCTTCGAATTTCATAGAGATGAAACTTTTAGTATTTTAAATATCCTACAATGTATGCACTATTGCTTACTGATTTTCCTTTGATCCTTCTTTATCATGGCCATTTCTCATCAGTAGGGCTTCCATATCAATAGGGCTTCCATAATCATTGTGAATACACGTGTTATCGCACCAAACTTTTAGAATACGTTTGTGATTTGACGTTTGGTTTATACAGGACCTATCGTACGTCGTCGACAAAATACACGCGTAAGACATCTTGTTTAGTATTAGTGTGTTTGTTGTTTAGCGGCTAGGTTTAACTGCTTGCATTTCTAAACGCATTTCTTTGCGACTAACACATTCTTCGCTATTACAGTATTAACACTTCTTTATGTATCCTTGCATGTGCTTACTATTGTCTACACAGTCAGCAAAATCATATACATACATGATTAGAATAGTCAAATAACTATCTAAAGCTGTTAACACTATTAAGTGTATAAATGCATATACAAAACTTCTAATTAAATACATGAATAATAATGTATTAAATGCATGATCTCATAGAAACCCTGCATATTATGTTTTGTCACAATTCCCTGTCAGTTTTCAGTCGCTCCAGTACCATCGTCCTTATGTGCAGCAATTACTTATTGTGTTCCACAATATTCCCACTACAATGATCAATGTGTACTGTCAGTGTTGGGAGTAACGCATTACTTATGTGACGCGTTACGTAATATTATTACTTTTATGGTATCTAAGTAATATAACGAAATACGCTATAAAAACAGGTAATATAACTCAAGTTATTATACATGTACTTACAAATGTAACACGTTATCTAAGTAATGTAGTTACTGTAACAAATCTAATATTATGTAATATTATTACTACAAGTAACGAAGTTACTAATCTCGTTAGTAATCCACTGAGTAACGCTAAGCCACAACGAAGTAGTGAAGCCTACTGAATGAAGCTTATTAACCAGCTTCTTACTTATAACCAAGATTTGCATATTGTCCAACAATACAATCATGTCACGTGATAAGGTGGTAGTTTCACACGTGACAGCTTAAGGCTGTGGACACAAAGTAATATAAATGTAATATTATTATAGTTACTTTATTTTATTGGTAATATGTAACTGTAACTGTAACTAAATAGTTCAGTTGCAAGTAATATGTAACTAGTTACTTTTAAAAAGTAACTTGCCCAACACTGTGTACTGTATAGCTAACCTATGACAGGTACAAAGACAGCATAGCTTATTTGGTAACATCATTGTTAACAAAGTTATAGCTAACGAATGTGTAAAAGGTAGAGTAGGGCTTATCATACAGTATGATAGTAACTGTATAATAGGGACCACAAAAGAGTAGGCGTGGCCCACAAAATAATATCACCCAAAAAAATCAGCCTCAATTTTCCCTTACGACGATGAGGCAGTATTGGTGAGGTAAAACTAAGCCCAAACAAGCTTTCAGGTTGACCCGAAACGCTTTCAACAAGTTGCTACGGAATTTTAATTTTTTTTTTATTCAACGGAATTTTCTACTGACTGAGTAAGTAACTGACTGACTGATGCCTTCAGACAAGCGTAACTCGATAACGACTAAGGCTACAGGCTTGATTTTTTCACTGTTCGACGTCGCTTCAGCCCGACAGGTGCCTTTTGGCACACCGCAGTACATACAATGCATTCTTCATGGACTTACCAGTGTCCTCCTTTGTGTCCCATTCTTCTTTGCTGACAGGGAAGGTATCAATTTGGCACGAGCACATGATGGCCTCCCTTCGAAATGGAAATTGTCTGTCTTTTTCATCATGGCTATTTTGATATGCAGAGGTGCTTTTCAAACAGTTCTTGATTCGTATTGCTGTGTAACGGGTTGAACATAGCCTACAGCAAAGCATAATGGATACTTCACTTTTCAGACGATAATTAATATGATTGGGGCACGCGGCACGATTTCTTTCTTTTGGTATGCGTGGATTGTAGAGGTGTTTTCGAACAGTTCTTGCTGTGTAATGGGTTGAACATAGCTGACAACGAAGCGAAATGGATACTTCACTTTTCAGACGATAATTGATATAGCTGGGGCGTGCGGTGCCTTTTCAGATGCGGTATGCGTGGGTTCACCAGTCATTTTACAAAAAAAGTTAACAAACAAGTACACAAAAAATTTTGGAATTTTCAACTAGAGTAGGAACCATAGCACATTGATAAAAAGTACTGAAACAAGTTGGAGTAGTCCATGATATAAATAAGAAGTGTTATATCCCTACTGTGCATTTTTTGGGCTGAGGTGACCTTCCTTTTTATTAATTTGTATCCTTCTGTTCCCTTCTAAAACTTTAGAATTCCTACTACTTTTCCTTACACTTGTTATAATGTTGATAGCTATTGAAATGAAAATGACACAGAAATCTTAGACCTGCTTCAAATGTTATTCTGATACTACTAATTATACCCTTTACTCATGTGTTAGTAGTATGACATTTGCTTGTAAATTGTCATTGTTATGGTTTTCATTCAATAGTTGGACAGACTTGTATAGATGATGTTAATGATGTTCAGCAAACTAGTAATAATTTCATTAGTCCTGATAGAACAGCAATTGTTCCCCCTCTCAAGTTCACTTGTAACGGTAGGATAACCAACATCAGGGTTAGGATATTACGTAATAACACTGGAACTAATTTTCCTTATATACAAGTATGGAGACAGTCACCAACTACACAACTGTATAGTTTAGTTGATAAAGTTCAGATACAATCAGATCACTTCAATACTCAATTAGCCAACCCAGTAGCTATCATTCCACTTACTGGTAATAACAGAATACAATTTCTATCTGGAGATGTTATAGGATTTTATAATCCATCTGATTCTGGTTATGTAATTAGAGATAAAATGACATCTGGATACATGTTCTATGTATTCCTCGGATCTGATGCTTCATTGTTTAATCTTAGCAGTACCAACCTCATTCCTGTTGGACGACAACCATTGATCCAGTTTACACTTGGTAAGTATGATGACAGCTGTTGATGAGTATTATATGTAACTTCAATGTCTTAATAATATATTATGTTAGTTATTCATCTACGTATGTGTATGTGCACAATACCTTAATTAAAAGTGCTCAATCATCTACTGTATATTTAAATGTTTTACTTGTTTAGATATTCAGTGTAATAACCTCACAACACCATTCAATGGAGAGATAACATGTAGCTCCGGTAGTGTTGGAGTGGGTTATGAGAGAGAAAGTTGTAATTTCACATGTAACACTGGTTATGAGCTAACTGGTAGTGACACTAGGACCTGTCAGAGTAATGGGAACTGGAGTGGGAATCATGTTGTGTGTAGAAGAGGTATGTTAACACATTTGTATTAGCCCTTAAGCTATGGCATGAGTAATACTTTCAAGGTTCTCAGTGTGTGAGGTAGGGCTGTACCGATTCTAGTGTCGGTATCAGGCCAATACTGCTGTTTTCATGAAGTATCTGAATCAGCCACTATAATCAACCACTATAATTATTGTTGCAGATACTCACATGCGAGAATAAAATAACCTTTGTTTGTACTTGTTTATTTTACTAGCACAATGGATGCCTGGTATAACACTAATAACTACCAGCAAAATTACTGATCTATGCTGAACTTAACCTGTGAAAGTGCTTTGCTGAGAAAAAGATCGATATACTCTAATAGAACAGTCATTCAGAAGAATATTAGAGTATCCATTAAACTGGTTTGCATTTCAGTGATATTTTTGAATCTTGATTAGCTACTTCATCATAAACATGAACCTTTAATAAAATCGTGTACAAGAATACCATGAAATACACTATATATGGTGTATATAACTAATAAATGTGTGTACTATGAATTAGCTACTTTAAGGTAGTTGGTATTGGTACTTGTACTTGCAGATACTTCCCAGCTGAGTACTGGGTATTTGAAGTATCGGTAAAAAGTGGAATCGGTACAGCCCTAGTGTGAGGCCTCCTATCGCCTCCCTTCCTCTCACCTTATGCCATCATAACAACATAGTATGAAACCCCACACACTGATCAAGTTAATGTGACAAAATTATGCTAATATTTTTTGTAAATTTGGGTGAAAGCTGAGCAACTGAGGATGCATGCATACTGATAGTCTTACTCTTCAAACCTACCTGCCCACCTGCCTGTCTGCTCATCCGCTCATCTACCTGGCTGACTGTAGTTGCAAGGCAAGAAGCCAAACAAAGCAGCACACAGCCACCATTTTATGCCACAACAACAAACTCACTGGTGACATGTGCCTTTTGTGGTTCCAACGAATGTCTGCCTTGTGTGCAGCAGCTAAGATGCGCTTATGACTTTCTGGTAGCAATCTGAGAGGAATCCCGCAGCTTACCACTAAATCCATAACTAGCTAACTTCTGAAGGAGCCTTTGATGTGGCACTGAGTCAAATACCTTACCGAAATCAAGGTAGGCGACATCAACTCCATAGCCCTGGTCAACCGCAATAGTCCAATCCTTGAGAATTGTCAAAAGATTGGTAAAACAAGATTTCTTTTTAATAAAACCATGTTGGCAATTAGCAATAACTTCATTTTCATCCAAGAACTTCACCATTTTAGACCTAACCAAAGTTTCCAGAACCTTTATTACCTGAGATGTCAAACTAATAGGTCTGTAGTTTTCAGGACTGACTTTGGAGCCCTTTTTAAAGATAGTAGTTATATTTGCTCTCTCCAAAAACTAGGAAGCATACCAGTACTTATAGACTGTGTAAACAATAAAAATAAGGGTTTAGCTAAACTTTCAGCACAATTCTTTAGTACCTGTGAATGTATGTTGTATGGTCCAAGGGCTTTATTAGGTTTTAATGATGTCAATGCCTCAAAGATCTCAATTTCTGTCTGACATATGTCGGACAATTGATCAACATTAGAAAGAAGGATTTCAGTAGCACCACACTCACTTGTAAACACTGAATGAAAGTACTTTCTCCATCATTTCCAGTAAGGGTACCATCAGTTTTAACAACTTGACGAATTTTTGGGTTTTAGCCTAGATTTGTCTCTCATATAGCCATACAGAGCTTAGATTAGCATAAAATTTATCAATTAATTTTTGGTCATGTTTAGCCTGTGCAGCTCTTACCATGGACTTTAATTTATTTCTTTTAATGGATATATGCAGCATAGTCAGAGGGTAATTGAGTATATTTAAATGTGGAGTATAACTGCGTTTCTGTTTGATCGCTTTTGCAAGTGAACTAGACCACCATGGGGGTGTTCCTATAGGCCCTTTAGTCTTTTACTCTCCCCTATGAATTTCACAAATTAATAAAAATCAAATCAATCACGGAGGTTTATTTGATGGATTTTTTAAGGCAACTTTTGTAACGTATTTATCAACAACAGATGTAACTTTTTCCTCAAAGAGGTTCCAATCGATATCATTAGTATCATTGCTGAGTAATAGGTCCCAATAAATTTCATTAAATTCTTCACGCATAGCCAAGTAATTTCCTTTCCAGTAGTTGTAAGTACATGGCAGACTCTCAGCAGTGGGGTTGTCAAACAAACATTCATACTGTCATGTCAAACAGTCATGGTCACTAGAACCCAATGGAGAGTGGTGTTGTACACACTGAGTGGAGTTAATATCAAAGAAGAAAAAAGAAGTAAACATTAAATCAAGAAGAGAGGATCTTTGACCACTTCTATGACGAGTAAAACCAGTCACATGCAGAAATAGATAAGCATCATTAATAGCATCAAGTAAGTCAGCAGCTAGGGGTGATGCATTCCCTGTATAGTCTAAATCCTCTCAATTGATGCCAGGAATGTTAAAATCTCCAATGAGTAGAACTTGAGAAAAGTTGTAAAGTTCATTAATACTTCTAATGGCAGATAGTAATCTACAATTATTGACATCACTTGTAAAATCATGACAATGGGCCATGCCCCTTTAACGATCAGAACATGCTACCACACCTCCACTCCTCAACAATCTAGTTTTGTAAAATCAAGGTATCATTGTTCCACATCCCCTAGCTTCATGTACTATGCATAGTACTGTAGCGATATAAAGATACTCTAATACAGCAGTCACAACTACATGTGTATTTTAATAGCTATATATGCTCAGACAAAAAGTTAAAAATAGAAAGTATTGATTTAAAACTAAAATAGGGTTCCAGTGATAAAAAGTAGTAAAACAAGAGATAATGGCAGCTATGAGAGAGAATCCCTACTTGGTTTTGTAGCAACGTGAGAAAATCCCTAAATTGACATGTTTTCACCATCTTTTCGATGCCTGAGCAAAAATGTCAATGTGGGATTTCCCACATCGCTGCAATGCCAAGTAGAGATTTTCCCTCATAGCTGCCATCATTTCTTGATTCACTACTTTTATCACTGAAACCCTACTTTGTTTTTTAAGTAATAATTTTATTTAACTAGTATAATATAATTGTTATGTAAATTTTCTTTTAGTAAGTACTATGGCTTACATGATCTTATGTGACTGGTCCCAGAATCTGGAAAAATTGGTCTTATCACCCATGACAGCAAGTTTGATTTTCACCGCGAACACAAAGCTAAATGGATAAAGTATCAAATTTTGCTGTCAAAATCAGCCAGGCTTGAGTGGTCTGCTTTTCCCAAGCCCAGTGGCAAGTTGTATGAATGGTCTGAGGCCTTAGTGAAGTCCTGGTCAACCTGGGGATGGCCGTATGTGGTTGTATAGCTAGTGTTGAATAAACATTTGACTTTTGTGTTAGAAACTTCCTTAGCCAAGTTGATACCTGTATGTTCCATAATTTTGGTCTAATTCATCTGTATGCATTCCTATTTCATTTTGTACACAATGTCTTACCATGCCCTCCACCGCCTGTAAACCATCCTTATTGGAGCATGCCTGCTATAGTCAGCCTCACGTCAAAAACTATCTAAAATGGCAGGAAACTTAGCTTGAAAGGTAAGGAAAATGTGTGAAAATTTGGCACAAGTAACTTCAACCACTGTCATACACCAAATACTTGAAACAGTCATTTCTTGATATGTTTGAATAGGTGATAAGACTGGTTTTCTTAGAGAGAGAGTCACAATTTAACAAGTTGGAATCCAGACAATTAAATTAAGTGCTGGATCATCACCTGAAGTACAAATTTAATGCCTACACTTTAGCCATGTTGGTTTATTACTACTATTACCATTATCACATTTTGGTTGATATATATCACATAAGGAAATTATATAGTAACAAGAGTACATAATAAAAATAGGGAGGGAGAGTGTCTAACTGCCAATACAGCCTGTACAAAATCACTGCGTATTATTGAATAGACAATGATCTTTGAACAAATTAACACCTTAACTGATGATAGAGATCTGTTGATAGGTGTTGAGTGCTTTTGATAAGTGTTGAATAATGTAAAGTTTTTGTTCTACCAATGTGTGGATTGTCTATAATACGCAGTGATTCTGGTTGAAAGTGTCCTAGTTAGACACTCTCCCTCCCTATTGTATTATGTACTCTTGATAGTAATATACCACTTTGACACCTCAGGTCAAAGAAAATCACAGGGTTATATATCACATATTGCCCTAACCACAACTGCCTTTGATGCTAAGGCAGCTACAAAGCATCAGTTCCTTTTGATTGTTTATATAGAGATGCTTAAAGTTTTGCATTGTGGGTTTGAGTTAAACATGTTGATTTAGTTAGGGGCATTGTTGTGAAGTAAAAAGAATTGAGTGAGTCAGCATTGCATAATTCAGTTACTAAGCATCACTAAATAATCATTTTTGCAATGTGGGGATTGTTTTTCTACAGAGTACATTTCAACTGCATGAAAAGATGCCTCAAACATTCACAGCCTATATGTCTAAGTGTTTATTTTAACACCTTAGGTAACTTTATTCATCCACAAAGTGGTTATTTGGTTTAAAATGGTATCACTACAACCAGTGAAACCCACAATCATTTCTTTTTGTGCCCACAATTTAAACCCACAATCGATTTTTGCAAGCCTCTGTATAAAAGTAATGTGGTGAATGCAGGTTTGTCTTCCTTCACCTATTAGGTGAGCATGCCAGAGTGGTATATATTACTTATACCGTGGCCACAAGGGATTTGCCTGATATATATGCCCAAGGGTGAGGGAATATATATATCAGGCAAATCCCGCAGGCCCAAGGGCGAGGGCATATATATATAAGGCAAATCCCGAGTGGCCATGGTATAACTATTAAATACCATACCTGTTTCACTGCCCATATAAAAGTCTCAATAGTAGCAGTGAAATTTATCCCATATTTCACTGGTAGCAGTGAAAAAGTTGTAATTGTAATTTCATTGGCTAGAATTTATGTTAACAATGTAGCGCCAATTAGTGTTTACACATGTTTAGTACATAGTGACAAATTGCATACATAGTAACGCTAATGCACAGCGTGCGTATATGCAGTGAGTATGGTATTAACTGGGAATAGCATGGGTAGCAGTGAAATTTGGGATAAACATCACTCTTGTTGTATTGGAAATGGTAAATTTCCAGTACAACACTCGTGTTATTTATCTCAAATTTCACTGCTACCCATCATGCTATTACTAATTATATGGACTAATGTAGCAATTGAATTTGCTCTTCAATTGCCTATATTGTAATGACCCTTATTAACTTGTAAAATTTTCCATATGTATTTCTGTGTGTGAAAACAGATTTTTGTTATCCCAGATTTAGCATGATTAAAAAGTGGTGACTAAGGATAATTCCAAACATATCCTGGTAAATTAATTAAAATTTAAAATAGAGCAACTTGTTGAAAGAATTTTGAGTCAGCAGAGTTGCTCTAAGCACATGTTTGAGGTTGATTAAACAATACCACCAAGTTATCATAAAAGAATGGTAAGGCTGATTCATGATTGAATTTTTTTGGTGGGGAAACCAAACCTATAATACCCACTATCAGTGTTGCAAGGCACCATTGCAGTACTGTGCCACATGATTAATAACAACAACAGGATGATATCACAGATTACAGTTAATGAACCTATGGTCCTCCAATACTTTGATAGTGTCAGGGATGGGAGGAATAGTAGAGCGGCTAAGCAACAAATTTTGATGAAATCATTCACTAAAGCGCTGCATGTTCTGTGCTAGTTGAATAAGGTATACTATTATCGATTGAGATACAGTGCCACATCAAAATCATTGCCTTAGGGCATGTTTGGAAACTTTTAAACTAGGTTATACAGTAGGACCTCCATTATCCGAACACCTGTGTGCCAGTTAAATCATAAAAGTGTTCAGATAAGTGAATTTGTTCAGATAAATGAAGCCCATTTATTTATATACTGAGTTCTGTTCAACTACTCTAATAGAACATACACTTACTCTAATAGAACGTTCACCTAATGGTGAAATACTCTAATAGAGCAGTCACTTACACTGTTTGGATAATCGGGGGTTCGGATAATTGAGATTCGGATAATCAAGGTCCTACTGTACACAAATTCTAGTTCAGGAAACCATACATGTGCTTTAAAATCTTAGTTTTACCTAAATAGCATGAATATTTTTCAAATTTACATGTAGAATCTTTCAAAATGTGGTAAAATAAACTGTTTTTAAACACTGTGCCCTACCAAGCTACGTAAGTGTCTAGATCCCCTGCTATGTCTATGCCATCCCTTGCTTGTCTATGTAGATGCAAAGTTTCAGCTTATAAAATTTTACTATTGGGTGCTTTTATGGCTTCCACAATACATTATCTATTGGTTTCATTTGTCAGATTCTTGAGCATGATATGATTGGTAATTTAGCACCGTACCTAATATGAAATAGTACAAATCAGGCAAATATTGTATCAAGTTTGGTGCTTTTATCAAAAAGAAATGATTTTTTTTGCTTAGCCGCTCTACTAGAAGGGTTCTATGGGAAGAAATGTAGCTGAAAGAAGATGGAATGCCATATATAGCCACACTGCTTTTCAATATTGGGGCATGGGAAATTGATCGTACAGTATGGTAGTACTGTATATTAGTGATCACGGAGGTTTGGGTCTTTCTGGGCAAAAAAATAACCCCAAAACCAGCTTCACAATGCCATCCTGGTGCCTTGGCAGTATTCGTTAAGTATATATAACTAAGTGTCTTCAGTACGATTCTAAAATCTTCCAATAGATTGTTACAGTTTTTTTAAAAACATTTATTCAATGAAATTTTCTACTGACTAACTAACTACCTGATGCCAAAGCATAACTCGATTATGGCTAAAGCTACAGGCTTGATCTTTTCACTGTTTGATGTCAAAGACATGCCTTTTTGGCATACCACAATACATAATGCAGGCACTATGGACTTACCTTTGTCCTCCTTTGTGTCCCATTCTTTTTGCTGACTACCCAAGCAGTAGTATGATGCATGGCTTCCCTACATTTGTGAATGGGAATCGTCCATATTTTCCATGTTGACTGGATTTTGGCCTGTGTCAAATATGTGACCATAATAAAAGCATAATAGGCTGGAGTGCTATACCAACATAATGCTGGCATATTACGTGGATATTTCAACTACTCCTTTGTGTTAGTAGTATGATATTTGCTTTTTAATTGGTCATTCATTGTTATGGTTTTCATTCAATAGCTGGACTGACTTGTATAGATGTTGTTGATAATGTTCAGCAAACTCCTGATTGTCAGATCATTGCTAATAGAACAGTAATTGTTCCACGTCTCAACTTTACTTGTAATGGTAGGATAACCAACATCAGGGTTAGGATAGATAGTGCTACTGAGATACCTAATTATGATAACACTGGGAGTAATTTTCCTTATATACAAGTATGGAGACAGTCACCAACTTCACAACTCTATAGTGTAGTTGATCAAGTTCAGATACAATTAAGGCATCTCAATACTCAGTTAACCTACCTAGAAGCTATCATTCCACTTACTGACAATAACAGAATACAATTTCTATCTGGAGATGTTATAGGATTTTATAATCCACCTGATTCTGGATATGTCACTAGAGATATAGGAACACCTGGATATGTGTTCTATATATTTGAAGGATCTAACGCTTCATTACTTAATCTTAGTGCTGGCCTTGATCGTGATAGAAGACAACCATTGATCCAGTTCACACTTGGTGAGTATGGTGAGAGATATTTTTGCTGACTATTGTGCACCTCAATATAATTACGTAGATATTCATCTATGTGTTTGTGCAGAAAACACCATTTTCTTAAATTTTTCATTTGTTTAGATATTCTGTGTAATAATCTCACAACACCATTCAATGGAGAGATAAAATCATGTAGTTCTGGTAGTATTGGAATGGGTTATGAGAGAGACACTTGTAATTTCACATGTAACACTGGTTATGAGCTAACTGGTAGTGACACTAGGACCTGTCAAAGTAATGGGAGCTGGAATGGTAGTGATGTTGTGTGTAGAAGAGGTATGTTAACACATCTTTTTAGGCCTTACCAAATTATATGCATATGTTATATAGTTCCCTGTCCTTTGCTTACTGACCCTAGTAATGGTACAATAAATTGTTCACTGGGAGATGATGGAGTTCTGTCCTATGAAGACACTTGTAGTTTCACATGTAACACTGGTCATGAGCTAACTGGTAGTCCTCAGAGAACATGTCAGTCTGATGGTAGTTGGAGTGGATCACCAGTGTCCTGTACCATCATGGAGTGTCCCTCATCATCACTACCAATTAACAGCATGTTGGCTGAGTCTTGTAGTAGGTCATATCATTCAATGTGTGATCTGCAGTGTGAAGAAGGCTTTGATGGTAGTGGAGAGCCATCATATGTGTGTGATGTGTTGAGTGATGGATCATCAGTAATGTGGATGACAAGTGGAGGAGGATGGAGTTGTGAAAGGAGTAAGTTGCTGTATTGTCTTTAGTATCGTGTATTCTTTAAAAGAACTTGTGCTGTATAGCACATAATATATGGAAAAGGGTCGACATGTACATAGTAGTTTCACTGGTTATCAACTACCTGGTATATAGTGACGAAGTATTTGATGGTAAGCATATGCCTTCTTATTACCTTTTTTTTTTCATCATACGAAAGTTAGAGATTTTAAATTTGTGTAGGATCGTGGAAATAAAGAGTAGACTACATAAATACACCTGAAACTATACTAGAAAAAAGTGTCAGACATTTTCAGCACCTTAAACCAAACATGTTTGAGACACAATATCCAACATACATGTATTTCCACTCACTGTTGGTAGAAAATTCAGATACTCATCATCATTTAGACATTATATAATATTTAAACAACAGAAAGCAACTGCACAAGTACATATACAAATAATGCAATTACCCCTGAATGAAATCACTGTATATGACCGAGTGTCTGATCAATTAGCACTTTTGTTTAAACTACAGTACAACAATAGAATAATCACAACTCTAACAAAATCAATATTTGGTTAACCAAGAGCTAGGATAACTGGTATTTGGATAATTGGTTTATGGATAACTGAGGTTTCACTGTAAGTGCTACACATATACAAATATACAAAACTATAAAATACTGTGTTCATTAATAGCAAACTTTACATACTGCTATTATCATCATCAGGATCTACTGGAGCTGTTATTGGTGGAATAATATTAGGAGTTGTAGTGGCTATGGTCATTGTTGTAGTGTTGGTGGTGGTGATTATTTGGGTGAGAAGATCAAGAAGGAAACAAGTGGATATTGTTGATTATGATAAATCTAAAAGTATGTGTACATATGATAAATAATTTTATAATGGAAACACACCTTAAGTAGCTAAAGTCTAAGTAGCTAAAGTCTCTGAGCAGGCTGTAGGACCAGGTGTCCTACAGACCTTCAGCACTTGTGCAGTAAAGCATTAATAAATAAAAATAAATAAATGAAGGGAAGCATGATTTGTCCTATGTGTCTACACCAGGGAGTGAGGGTGTACATACATACATACATACATACATACAAATCATATCTACCTAGTAGTATTGTAGCCTGCTGTTGATGCCCGCGCTCTTTCACAGTTTAATTACCTGTCACTGTAGAAACATCTTATGTGATAGTTACCTGAGAAGTTTACATAAGCAGTTTAACCAGTAGTTTTAACCCTTAAACCTGCAGCTGTTTTATAAAACACAAGCACTGAAAACGCATAATCCTGTAACCTGGATAGCATCCCTTATAAAACTAAAGTCCATAGCACAGAAACCACTAAAGCTATCTAAACACCATCTTACTCACCGTTAAATTTTGGTTTAAATGGTCCCTTACTTTGTCGCGTTCATCCAACCCAGAGCTTCCTGTTTCACTTTGAAAGAGCAAAAGAACAATCCCTCCGTCTTCCTTCTTCACATATACAGTAGTACTAATATACAGATGGCCATAACTTGGCTGTACTGCATCGTATCGACTTGTTCTTGGTATCGCGTTGCTCCTCATGATCACGTGATGGTGATTCAGTTGATATATATATATATATATATATATATATAGATATCACATGATTAAATCATTGTCAGACGAGCACAATGACTATAAAAAGAGGAAAGGACACAAAATGATTCAGCACGTCGTAGTGCATGAGTTCCTTGTTGTATGTTGAAAGTTTATACATAGTTAGATAGCTTACTTTTAGCCAATCAATAAAATCTGTTTTTCTAAGCAATTGTACGAATGCTTCATGAGATATGCCTGTTTGTAACCACCTATATAAACTGGCAAAAGTATTGTGCGTTTTCAATTCATTTTTATCAAATCCAGTTTTCTGGATTATATGGGTTCAAGGGTTAATAACAGTGATACTGACTGCCCTATTATAGTATCAGGCCATCCACCTGTAAGCCAGTGATTCTTGCCTAGCCAGGCCCTTTACAAAGCCCAAAATTGCCATTCAAGCTCTCCACACCACCCAGAAAATACATTTGTTAAAACCAGCCTCAAGTTGTTTAAATAGTACTAAGGGTCATAGTATGAGTGTAGCTATCCACTGGTGGTGTTAGTTTGATTTTGCCGATTGATTTTGTAAAATGTGGTCACATACATGTTTGGTTGTATTTCACTATTTATTAATATGCTTTGTAGTACTCTAACAGAGCACACATTCTTCAAATACAATGTACATAGAATGTTCTAGAAAGAACAATCTAGAGTTTGTGTTGATATATGTGACCGGATTTGCGAAAAGGTACCTTTTCCACACATTTGACATACCAGGAAACAAAATGATGTAACAGTTGACTCCTTATACTGTTTAACTTGCTCTTAGTATCATAATGTAGCCAGATACTGTAGCTACATTCATTGAAAATTTCAAGCAATTATATACCATGATCAAAACGTTATGAAGCTTTAACGTTCAAAAAATGGGTCAAATTTTGTGTGTGAAAAAGGTACCTTTTTGCAAATCCGGTCACATATATAGACCTATGAAATTCTGGTAAGAAATTCTGTTTAAAAGGTCAAATTGAACAACTGACTGCAGTTACTTCTCAGCAACTGTTTTACTGAACAAGCAACTGTTTTACTGAACAAGCAACTGTTTTACTGAACAATTGTTTTTGACATAATTTGTGCATGTTTTTTTTTTTACTTCTCAGTGACTGTTCTAGTATACATTTTGATCACACTTGTTTCACATGTTTGGTTTTTGCTTTACATCCATTAGATAATACTCTCAGTACTTTCAAATCACAAAAGGTCCATGCCATGATAGTCAGTCTGTATGCATACCAAAAGTTTTCAAGTTTTAACTTGTTTGTGTCAGTAGTTTACCCTGCAGGTGTGACAAAAAATTGCACTTACAATAGTTGAAAATTGCTCGTAACTTCTCATCACTTTCATCTATCTATTCACAAATTGAAAAATAAATGTACTATACTTATGCTCTTTATACCCCCCAAAATTTAAAAAGAATCCAATAAAGCTTGTACAAGTTATGGCGATGTTTGTAAGTGGTACAAAGAGAAAATTAACATGGAAGATATGAAGAAAGATGAACTTTGAATGAACATACGTAATTATCTCAAAGATGGCGGGGCCAATTTACCTCGAATTTAGAAATGGAAGATGTCCCACCCCAAGGAATGTTGCACAGAAAAAATGAGCTATTTCTCTTCATTTGTTAGTGAGGTACAAATGCATGAAAATCATGTTTATCATCCATAGTGATTAAGTGCTTCTCGTACTGTGTAATGACTAAACATATAGCTGAAAACAATCACTCCACGTTTCAGTAAATGATAGTTGGGCATGCATTCAGACTTAAAATTAATTTTATGAATTTCTAGCAGTATGTTTGGTAGTCATATGTAACTATGTTACAAAAAGACCAAGTACAAGAAAAATGGACTGAAGTAACTTTAATGAAAAGGTCGCAACTAAGTGAGGTTTTACTGTAGCATGAAGTTTTGGCTGCTTTTGACTTTCAATGTTTTCTATTTCTGCCTTCCATTTCAATTGTCCCCTTTTTTCTTAGTAGAAAATGGTGAGTTAACCTGCTCGAGATGTTACATATAATGTACCTATCAATGTATTGCTCCACTACCCCCCTCGGGCATATATGGGGCTATAGTGGGGATTTGACACAGCCGAATGTCAAATGCCCCATAGTAGGGCAAACATATCGTGTCAAATCCCCACCGTTGGCCCTAGTTGCAATGCGAGATTTACTTGGGATTTGACATAGCAAAGCAAAAAAATATTTGGATGTTTACTGAACGATCGTCAAATGCCCCATAGTGGGGCAGCAGTTTCGTGTCAATTCCCCTGTAAATCCCCACTTACGCCCGAGGGGGGGGGGGGGGGGGGTGGTGGGGCAATACATTGATAGGTGCATAACACTGTTGAAACACTGGGTAGTAGATATCCTTGATGCGAATGCTGCAACTCTCAATATTGTGGTGTATATACAAGTACATCATGTAAAGCTAATTCCCATCTTACAGCTATGTATTAAACCATGTAGCTATGTCCATAACATATATAAATGTTTATGTTGTTCTGTGTTACAGATGGAGTTGATTCAATAGCTACTGCTGTCAGTGACAAAGTAAGTATCATGATGAATGACATGTCAAGTTCTCCAGGTAACATGATTTGAGTAAGCTGTTTTAGATTCATTCCAAACTTGGCATAAGAATTTTAAAATACTGTATGATATACAGAAAATTCTTACACATACACTTAGTCTATAAGCCAACTAGAAAACTGCCACAATTAGCCAGCTTAATTATTTGTTGGACATCACAGACTCCTTGAACATGTATAAGTATATTAATACACATGTATAATACGGATGTGTAATATATACATATGCATGTTTGTGTAGTTTGTTTGTAACAACTTACTATTTTGTTATGTAGCAGGGCTTAGATGTGGAATCACTGTTAACAATAGCCTTATCAGGCATAAATGTTATTTACGATGAAGTCTTCAGCTATGAAAACTCCAAAGGGATTTATCAGATGTCTTCAAATGACGTTGCCAAGTCATTACAAACAGAAGAGAGTATTTATGATACTCCATATAGTCACATAGGGGACTGTGGTCCAATATACCGTGTGCCTGCTGATGATGAAAAGAAAATTTATGAACAATTTGCAGGAAAAAAATTTCGGAAACTACTCCACAAAGAAATCAAGTAAGGCACACTAGTATGAATATACTGTGAAGGATGATAGTCACCCGAAGTACAAGTTTAACTTCTATGATCCCTACTAGCTTGTAAGGTTTCTAGTTTTGTTTTTTTTCCACGCTTATTGATACGTATGCATCAATGACCTACTAGACTTATCAATCACCCACCCACTTGGTTACTTTTAATAATTATTAAGATCAAGTTACTGATGTTGAACCTATTACATGTAACATCATATCAAAACTATATGCAAGCTTCACATTACAGTATTTATACACAATTTACCACTGTAAATAAGGTTAACAGACAAGGAAGCCTGTGTTTGGTTGGGATTAAATGAATTAGAACCCATGATCAGTAATATTCAATACCATCAAACGTATGCACATTGATCACACGGTTGCTACTTTCAGGTGCTACTTGGAGTTTCTTGTGCTGAATCCTGTCACAGAGATTGAATTCGCTGTAAACATACCCAAATACTCGTAGTTTGTTGCTTGTCATACATTATTCATTATTTGTTACTTACCATGGATTGCTCATTGTTGATCATCATGCATTACTTGTTGTTTGTTGCTTGTCGTGCATTGTTCATGTGTATTGCTTGTCATGCCTTCATTGTTTGTTCCTTATCATGCATTGCTCATTGTTTGTTCCTTATCATGCATTGCTCATTGTTTGTTGCTAATTGTGAAGTGCTCACTGGCTGCCACTTCATTGTTCCTTACTTAGGGTTCTACCATGCTAGCAAAGTTTGGGAGAAACTGGGTGCAGTCAAGCTGTTTGATTTGACTTAGCAGCTAGCTTCCTGACTAAGGCAGATATTGATGCAGGTGCACTTAGCTCATAGCATCCATGGCTTCCTGATTTAACCCCAAAGTATGTATATAGTGCCAGCACATCCCACGTAACAGTAGTGCATGTGGGCCAAGCTGACGTAGGATGTTAACTTGTACAAAAAGGAGAGGAGGTTAAATATGTACATAGGTACTTGTAAATACAAAACATTAGACACTACATGTATTATGGATGTGTAGTACTGCAGTATAATTATCATACAGTATGATAGTACTGTATAGTAGGGACCACAAAGGAGTAGGCATGGCCACAAAATAAAATCACCCAAAAAACAGCCCCAATTTTCCCCTGACGACGATGAGTTAGGTAAAACTAAGCCCAAACAAGCTTTTAGATCAACCCGAAACGCTTTCAACAAGTTGCTACGGAATTTTAAAATATATATTTAGCAGAATTTTGTGTGACTGACTGACTGAGTAACTGACTGAGTAACTGACTGATGCCTTCAGACAAGCATAACTCGATAACGGCTGAGGCTACAGGCTTGATTTTTTCACTGTTCGATGTCGCTTCGGCCCAACGGGTGCCTTTTGGCATACCGCAGTACGTACAATGCATTCTTCATGGACTTACCAGTGTGTCCCATTCATTTTTGCTGACAGCGAAAAGTGTTGATTTGGTGATAGCATGTGACGGCTTCCCTTCATAATGGAAATCGTCCATATTTGTTATAGTGGCTATTTTGATAGGAGAGGCACTTTTCAAACAGTTCTTGATTTGTACTGCTGTGTAACGGGTTGAACATAGCCGACAAGGAAGCGTAATGGATACTTGACTTTTCATACGATATAATTGATGACTGAGGCACGTGGCACCATTTCTTTTGGTATGCATGGATTGCAAAGGTGCTTTTCTTGATTCAAAATTAGTACTGCCACGATATATCATTGTATCAATAATATCAATATAACAAGGTGGTGATATAGCCAATGAGTTATATTGATGTATCATGATATAGTATAATGATGTGGGGGCGGCCAGAGATATGGTATTTGGCATTTAATTAAGTTATGTGTTGATGATTTAGTGGTGGTAACATGCCAACCCCAAAGTAAATTGTGAGGTTTGTATGAAATGCCAGCCACTTGTCTCAACTATATAGCAGTAGTAAAATGCATTTAAAACCTGGTAAACAAGAGTACCTTTACTTGTGGTATATATCCACCTTAAATTTTAGCTTAAAATGAAGAGTATGTACACGTTTTCCTTGCAAATGTTACAGTTAGTTCTATATCGTGATATATCTTTATATCGTGATATAAACCTTGGTGATATATGATATAAGTTTTTCTATAATTATCGTGGCAGCACTATTCAAAATGCTGCATAATGGGTTGAGCATAGCTGACAACGAAACGTAATGGATACTTCACTTTTCAGATGATCGTTGATATAGCTGAGGCGCACGGTGCCATTTCAGATGCGGTATGCATGGGTTCACCAGTCATAATAATTATTTGCAAAAAAAAGTTAACAAACAAGTACACAGAAAAATTTGGAATTTTCAACTAGAGTAGGGACCATAGCACATTGATAAAAGGTACTGAAACCAGCTGGAGTAGTGCATGATATTAAATCACAGTAAAACAATAAGAAGTGTTATATCTGATTTAATATCGTGCACTACTCCAGCTTGTTTCAGTACTTTTATCAATGTGCTATGGTCCCTACTCTAGTTGAAAATTCCAATTTTTCTGCATACTTGTATTGTTTAATAGGCAGGAATTATTTGGCAAATGGGTTATTTATTCACTGGCATTAGCCATCAAGTCACAATAATATTAGTGGGTTTTCATTTAGTGCATTGAATTTTACCAATTTGTATATGCTAGATACCCACTGGAGGTTTTTTAGTAGGTTTGACAACCTGAGGGCGCGGTTTGGTCACTAATTAATGCTCACTGAGATGCCAAACCAAGCACGACGGTTTCAACCTACTAAAAAACAACAGTGGGTATCTAACCTATTTAGAAAGCAGCTCGTTACCAGCACTAACAAAAGAAGCACAGAGTCACGCTAGGTAAGGTCCTTTACAGTGTGTTTGTGTGTGCCGCCGGCTTAGTGGCCAGGTTAGTGTTGTTTTAGCAACTGTTATTTAGTTCCAAGGCTTGTTTACTAGCTAATACAAGCTGGCTACGAAGCGACAAACTTTATTACAACTGGCCACAAAACAACAAGCTTTATAACAACTGGCCATGAAGCAACAAGCTTTATTACAACTGGCCACGAAGCGACAAGCTTTATTACAACTGGCCACGAAGCGACAAGATTTATAACAGCTGGCCATGAAGCAACAAGCTTTATTACAACTGGCCAAAAAGCAACAAGCTTTATTACAACTGGCCACGAAGCAACAAGCTTTATTACAACTGGCCATGAAGTGATAAGCTTTATTACAACGCGACAAGCTGTATTACAACTGGCCACGAAGTGACAAGCTTTATAACAACTGGCCACAAAGTGACAAGTTTTATGACAACTGGCCACAAAACGACAAGCGTTATTACAACTGGCCATGAAGCGACAAATGTTACAAACAGGTGCAATAGCACAGCTGAAGTGTGTTGATGGTCTAATGGTGACAGTGCTGAAAAGCAGACGAACGAAAATATGCTTGCTGTAAACTCAGCAACACCAGCAGTTTCACCATAGATAATGTATGCGTTCCTAATGGATTGGAAACGCCCATTAAATTATTTTCCTATCCTAGTTACGGTGCACCAATACATTGGGAAATTTGTTGAGTGGCTGTTTGGCTTTCTCTTGCTTGTTTGAAGGCCGGTTCGAAGGTGTGGACATTCCTTTACATTGTTTATTGTGTTGCGTTGTGTACTGAACAAGAACACAGCGTGTCTGTGGGTACTGGGAGAAATATTGTTTGCGACAGGTGACAATGGCAGGTACGCACCAGCTAATAATTCAACAGCAGTACTAATAGCCCAATTCTCGTCACCGCATTTACACAACCAAAGAAATGTGTGATACATTGAAATAATTTTTAAGCTACAGTACTGCTCAGCTTGAGCTAAACAATAGCACAAAGTAGTGCCTGTTTTCTGAAGTTTTATCAAAGCAGTGGAAATATACAGCGAAGCAGTGAATATCTAGCTAGCCTATTACACTCTACCTGCTACAAGTAGTGTAAACAGCAGCAAAGAAACAATGCTACACTTTCTGTTTCTTCAGGAAATTTGCACAACCGTTTTGAAACACCATATTTCACCTTTGAACCTGTATTTTCTTACGCTATTGTTTACTGCTCTCAAGCGTCCCTACCCAGTCCAGCCTCCAATTAGTGTAGGTGGTAACTAACCCAACTGTAAACAACAAACACTAATTTGCTGGTTACAAGAACAGCGAAATCTTCCACCTGTCGAGGCCATAAAGTTTGCGCGCAGCGAAACGAGGATAGCCCATGACATCACTATGTAAATAATACGGGTGTTTCCAATCCATGTGACATACATTATCTATGGTTTCACATAGTAGTGAATCTGGAACATTGTTGGGGTAACTGTAATATGCATCGAGTAGCTGGCTCGCTCAGTTTGACGGCTAGCTTGGTAAAGTACTGGTATGGTTGATGAAGGTAAAAACCCAAATCTCACTTAACCATACAACCACTAATTAAATCAGTGACATAGAAAACTCTTTGAAGTGTTGTTGAATTTACCAAAGCAGTCTCATGTGACAACAGGTCTCTAAATGAAACTTAGAGCCCTCACCTCAGGTCTCTAAGTGGTATTAATAACCTCATTAACTGTGTCAACATCAGAAAATTATTCGTGCTGCTTTCTAAACTACTTTAGACTCCTTACCAATTAAACCACATACATATATAGTACCTACATAATTGTATTATATTTCTTGATCTATTTGCGTCACAGGGTTGGTCAGGAATTAGGGTCAGGAGAGTTTGGAATAGTTGCTCGTGCCATGTGGAAGCCTACCTCACGCAAGAAAGTGGAAGTTGCTGTGAAGACTTTAAATGAAAATGTTAGTACTAAGGATAGGGTGCGATTCCTCCAGGAGGCTGCCATAATGTGCCAGTTTGATCATGAGAATGTGGTAAAGCTTCATGGTGTAGTGACAGATGAACCTGTCATGATTGTATTAGAATATGTGTCCAGAGGAGACCTGAGGAATCTGTTAATACAGCTTCAACCTTCGTGAGTAAAAGCACATACTGCGTGTGACTAACTGCATGTGTGATTAAAACTAAACCATATTTGGTAGATTGGAATTTATAACACCCCAAAATTCAGCTAAAGCCATGTGCTACCGGCTTTCCTTTCCTTTATTGCCTTTTTCAAAGCTTTATTGTATAAATTTTAACTTTTCCTGTTATGGCAATGTGGTGGCTTGGATAACTGCGGTTGGGTCTGGTGTGTGCAAAACTCTTAGTATAGGTATTGCACGGGGTGTGTTGTCTTCTCCAAGCCTTGTGAAATGTCTTCCACCATCGTCCCTCATTAACTGCTTACCCACCACTATGGAAACCATGCTGACATCTGACATTACTATATGTAATACAAGATAAGGGTTTTGTATATAGTGTGCTTTTAATAGTGACTGTATGGGCCTGCAAAAATGGGACATGTGCATGGACACATAAATTTGTGTATTTATTTAATCTTTCATGACTCGTAACATTTTATAGCATCGTGCTATTACCATTTTCAACCCTTATTAAACCTTTAATTGGCTATATAATACAAGTTTCAGACTGTAAATATTCTCTTCCAGTATTAAGATATAACCTTTTGTATGGTGGGGTGTAGTTTGTACCCACATGCCCTATTTTCACAGGCCCGGTCACAAATGTATTTTTAATTTGAATGGTACAACAGCATCTTCTACAAAAAAGTTGCAAGTGTAACTGTAAAATGTCATATTTGTCAGGTTTTTCTTTTAAACCACAAAAAGAAAATGTTATCATGTAGTGATGATTTGTGTATGCCTCTAGAATTGGAACCAGTGTTCATGCAAAGCTACCATTACTTCTGCTAAAGTTTTGTCAAGAGATTGCAGCAGGAATGGCTTACCTTAGTGGTAAACAGTTTGTTCACAGAGATTTGGCTACAAGGAATATTCTTGTTTCTGAATCTGTTACATGCAAGGTATATAGTTATTGAACTAATAAATGGAAACTTTATTATTGTTTACTGTATTGTAAAAAGATTGCTGATTTTGGAATGTCGCGTGATCTACTTGATGAAAACTACTATGTCACATCGGGAGGGAAAATACCAGTAAAATGGACAGCTCCTGAGGTATTTGTTGGGTTTTTGTCGTAATGTTTCACACGTTTTTGTGACTCAGGCAATACACTTCAGAAAGTATTCATGTCAAAGTGATGTGTGGAGTTATGGTATTGTACTATATGAAATATGGAGTTTGGGACGTGAGCCATATGAGTGGTTGAACCTTATCGAAGTAAGCAGCAGACACAATGTACTCACATGTTTATAATACTATGAACCATTCAGTCAGTGGAGAAACTTGATACTGGATTCAGGCTCCAACCACCTCCTGGTTGTCCCAGAACTATATACCGAGTAATGATTAAGTGTTGGTACGTATGTGTGTACTCTATGTATGTTATTAAGGACAATCACAATACGTATGTTAAGACTTTACACTGATCAAAGGAGCCAACCAAACTACATCTGTAATGTAAGGTAATTGGCCACTTCCCCTGGCTACATCTGTGGCTAGCTATTTATGTTAAAGTTTTGATTGTGGAAATCTATAATTATTATTGCTCGTGTGATTATTATGCACGACTTGGATTTTTGCCATAAAACCACTTAGACGGAAGTGTTGTTTCATCTTTGCTATCCTACAAGTTGGGAAACGTTAGGTTGAATTGAAAACTAGTGCTATATAACTTATTCAGAATCGAAGTGTTTTGGTACATTGCTGAATACAGACTGCACCCACATCACAGGTAACAATACAACAAAACATGCCCCTCAGGGCTTTAGTAAACATTGTAATGATCCTTAACAGCTAACATGCCTAACCCATACTGCCAAGCTGTTATGGTAATTAGAGAAATGAGGCTGATTTTTTGGGTGGGCAAGAAGATCAAACCTCCGCTATACAACACTACCATACTGTATGATGTACAATAATAATTTCACAGCACAATATTAGAAGAAATGGCATAGATATAATTATATGTATTCACATAATCTATGGCATTTCTTCTAATATCGTGCTGTGAAACTGTTTTTACTGTGTTAGTGGGATGATCAAAATTATTGTTACTGAATGTACTTCAGGGACCCTGAACCATTATTAAGGCCACAATTTGGACAGATCACAAAACTACTGGCTGGTAATCATAGCTACTTGTTGGGCTGGTCTGATGAAGACAAGAAATATGGTGGTGAGGATGCTATGAAGTTAGGAAGTCGTTTGGAGTGTGCCAACAATCTTTATTATGACCTGCAGATGAAGTATAAAGAATTACAATAAGTGTTTGAGTCTTTATTGAATGGACTCTAAGCATTTTTGAACAAATATTTTTTTTGCAGATTATTTTAAAATGTTTTATTGGATTAACCCAAGTATTTGGATATTACTTTGCATTCACTTGTTAGTAGCTACACAAATGCATTAAACTCTACATACTGCAAAGCAGCACAAGGCCAGTGCATGTACAGTATAGCAATGGTATATTATAGGAATGATAACAGGAGATGCAATGAGGTTCAGATCTATTTGCATACACATGTACACTTACACAGAGCACTACATATACAAAATATGTACAGCAAGTATGATGTATGTGGCTTAAGGGGTCTAACATTCCCTAACAGAATTTGAGCTATGTATTGTACTGGAAAATGGATAAACAATGCTTAAATTTTATTAAACTTTTGAAGGGTAAATGCCTGTGCTATTCAATTCATTTATCAATTTACACATGCAACAACAATGCTAGATTGATTGGTGCAGCTAGCTTTCTAGCCTGATCTTTCCAAAATTTCCAGAAAAACAGTTCTATATTTGTGTAAAAAATTAAGGCCAAGGAATGAATGGATACTTATAAACAAGGTACACCGACAAATATAACCAAATTTTAAATTGTTCAATATATAAAACATGGTAGCTACAGTAGTATGGACAGAGTAGCTTTATGAGCATTTAACGTTTCATGATTGGATTATACTCCAGTGTGCCATTTCAGTCCAACTTCGCATGCATCAATAGAGACCTCCATGCAGGTGGTACCAGATCATATCCCACAAAGGCTGGAACTACAATCCAATGGGTTACTAGTCCTACTATCAGGAACTGCCTGGAGAGATTGTGGATAGTACACTTCCCAGATCTAGAGCTGCATCTCCAGACAAGTTGATATTACATTTCATCATGCAGTTCAGCTTCTTATGTTACAATGGATTTGCAGCACTGCACTGTGAAAAAAGAGGAATATAAGATGGTATATCTAATGGCTTAAATTATACAAATCTCAGTATAGTCTTGCATTATACTAACTATCTTATACTTTAGTATAAACCCCATCTTATATTATGGGAAACAGATTATATTTTAGTTTAATACACATTCTTTTGCTATGGCTTTGTTTATTTAACTAAATGTGATAACTGACATTTTAACTTCACCATCTCATTATTCATGGACTTTTGTTTATGCAGACAGCATGTGACTTAAGATTTTTTACTGTATCAAACAAGTCATGATTAGGCACCAGCCTATTATGCTGGCGTAATTTTGAGCATAATAGGTGCCCGAAAGCATCAAGCATAATGCTAGCACAATAGGCAGAATAATTGTCATACAGTAAGCAATAATGCATGCCACAGAAAAACTGAGAACGGCTACTTTCAATAATAGAACAGTCAAAGCCACTGATATGGTAACAAGTAGTTATTTGACATGATTGTTATTATAGTTTACAATGTAGCTAAATTCTTAATGCACAACAAGCACTTTTACATTTAACCAGTTGTTGATAAGCCAAAGTTTATCATTATCCATTAGAAAGTAACAAAACATGGGAACTATGGCAAAAATTTTGAGCATTATTATGAGCATGATAGGCAAATTTTTTGAGCACTGCAGCATAACATAATAGGTAAAATTAAATCATCATGATTTTACAATAAGTACACAGTCTGTTATTAAATCAGTATAGCTAGCTTTGTTGTGATAGCTAATTTTACCATATTTCTGTAAATATAAGCTGCGAGAAATTTTCACAAGTTAAATATTTTTCACCGGTGTCCTCAAGCGATGAAAGTTTGTTAACAATGAATTATGTAGCTTTATTAATTCGTTAAAATTATACTGTCCCAGGGGCGGATCTAGGGGGGGCTTTGGGGGCTGAAGCCCCCCCCCGCCCCCTTCTTATTTAGGCTTTACTTGATCAATACGCTGAGTATTACAGGGGCAGATCTAGGATTTATAAAAGGGAGGGGGCTAACTCATGGTACTAATAATCTCTTGGCTATAGAGGTGTGCGAAGCATGCTGGAACTAGGGGGGTCTGGGGGAATGCCCCCAGGAAAATGTTGAAAAATAGATGCTAAAATACTGCAATTTGGAGACATTTCCACATAAAATTCATAATATTTTCTGCCTGTATACGTAGATATTTTATATATATATGGAGCATTTTGCTAATGGAAAATAAAGTTTGGGTAGGTACAGACAACCAAGTACATGATGCACCCCTCTCACAATTGCACAACACTGAATAGGTGCATGTTAGAATAATAATGTTGAAAGTGGAAAATTTTGAAATTTGAATGATACAAGATTGAATCTGAGAGCATTTTCAATGGAAATTGTGAACCTGAATAAAGTATTGCCATACATATTAACTACACCAGTAGATGAATGAAGCCCTTTAAACAGACCAATTCACTTCATTCATTGGATGCATAGGTGCAGGCAGATTTGGAAAAATTCCATAACAGGACCAGCTACATGTTTCCAGTGAATGTTCTATCAGAGTAGTTAGCTGACTGCTCTATTAGAGTATCTCGATCTTGTACACCTCCAATGCTGATCCGGGTCCTTGTTGCATAAACTTTAGCATAAATTCACTGATAATACCTTGGAAAGATGTTTATAAGGTGTTTTTATGAGTATTTGTATTATTAGTGATCATGTAATTATGCTAAGACAAAATTTCATTATAATCCTCAGCATATTGCTCAAGTAAAGCCTAAATATGAATGGGGGGCTTCAGCCCCCAAAGCCCACCCCCGGATCCGCCCCTGTATTATAATGAAATTGTTGTCTTAGCATAATCATATGATCACTAAAAATACAAATACTCATAAAACCACCTTATAAACATCTTTCCAAGGTATTATCAGTGAATTTATGCTAAAGTTTGTGCTACAAGGACCCGGATCAGCATTGAGGGTGTACGAGATCGAGATACTCTAATAGAGCAGTCAGCTAACTACTCTAATAGAACATTCACTGGAAACATGTAGTTGATTCTATTATGGAATTTTCCAAATCTGCCTGCACCTATACATACAATGAAGTGCATTGGTCTATTTAAACAGCTTCATTCATCTACTTGTGTAGTTAATATGTATGGCAATACTTAATTCAGGTACACAATTTCCATTGAAAATGCTTTCAGATTCAATCTTGCATTGTTCAAATTTCAAAATTTTCTGCTTTCAACATTATTATAATTCTAACATGCACCTATTCAGTGTTGTGAAATTGTGAGAGGGGTGCATCATGTACTTGGTTGTCTGTACCTACCCAAACGTTTCCATTAGCAGAGAGACATACCTATAATCTAAAGGTCATACATACTTTGGCGTATTATGGGGGTAACTTGCCTTTGTTAATAAAGGGAAGATTTACGTGGATGTTTTCTTTGTTTATAAAGGGAAGATTTTACGCCAATGTCTCCTTTGTGTACTTAATGGAAAGATTTTACGCAGAGTAAGTGACGTAAAACCCAATGCATGCAATTGTATAGTATGTGCTTTCTAAAGGGAAAATTTTATGCAAACAGTCATTTAACATAATAGACACTTGTGGTAACCATGTTTCTTTGTTTATAAAGGGAAGATTTTACGCCAATGTCTCCTTTGTGTACTTAATGGAAAGATTTTACGCAGAGTAAGTGACGTAAAACCCAATGCATGCAATTGTATAGTATGTGCTTTCTAAAGGGAAAATTTTATGCAAACTGTCATTTAACATAATAGACACTTGTGGTAACCATGGCAACACTATGAAATGGATCATGATGTATCAATGGTAACAACAGACCATGGTATTGCAGTATCCATGGCAATGCTACAAAACATGCCTTCAAAGTTACAAACTTAATTACAACAGATCGTGGTATTGTGGTATCTATTGAAACACTATAAAAAACACTCCTTCAGACTTACAATTGTATGATTATTTATAGTCTATCATGTACATCTTCAACGACAAACTTCTTAAGAAGCTTCTGTGCTAATATAGCAATGTGGGTTTACAAAAGGTATAGCATAATATAAATAATATAGTAAAATCATGGGGAGTAAGTAGTGTACTTGTTACCCACCCTTGAGGAAAAAGGATACACATACTTCTAAGCTGCATGTGTGAAGAGGAGGTTGGTAAAAAGTGTGGCATTTCTCTGTGAGTGAAAACCTCCTAATTAATAATTTAAATAAGCCAATTTGTAGTTTTCCTCAAATTTGAAGAATGAGAAGAGGTTGTCAACTTAACTAGCCCCACTACAGATTACTCACAGTCTACCTCCAAGCATATGCTAGACTGCAGTAGCACTGGCAGGTGCTGCATAGAAGAGAGTATATACAAAGAATGAAATAAATTTCTAGCAAGGATTCCAGCTGTGGAAGTATGGTATAACTCTTTGATGTACAGTACTTACTATACCTGCACCTTTGGTTATAAATATATTAATTTTGGGGTAGAAAATTTTCATAGTGTTATACTCATTGTTCATATCAAGACTATAATTATTTCAAGGATTTTTGTGCAGGTTACGATTGTGAATATACCCAATCCTATCCCTACCCATGACATAATATTACAAGGGGAACATGGGAAATAGATGGTTTTGAGTTCCGTCTGCATTAAAATCGAGATACTGTAATAGTCTAAGAGTAGTCACCACTTTAAGAGCAGTATAATTATAAAACACTATACTCGATCATTCATCTACAAAGAATATCTGACTAGGATCTAGATCATAGTAGATTTGGGAGAATCGGTATTTTGGTTGTTTAAACTGAAAAGCAGAAGCACCTGTACACCTCACACCAGCAGTGCCTATTGCTTGTACTTTACACCTTATAGCTACTACCAAGAGTACATAATAAAAATAGGAAGGGAGAGTGTCTAACTGCCAATACAGCCTGTACAAAATCACTGTGTATTATTGAAAAGACAATGATCTTTGAACAAATCAACACTTTTACTGACTATAGAGATCTGTTGATAGGTGTTGAGTGCTGTTGATAGGTGTTGAATAAAGTAAAGCCTTTGCTCTACCAATGTGTGGATGCTCTATAATACGCAGTGATTTTGGCTGAAGGTGTCCTAGTTAGACACTCTCCCTCCCTATTTTTATTATGTACTCTTGCTACTACTAATTCTGTTTTCTAGCTCAGTACTGTACATACGTATATGACTTTTCAATAAAACAACTTTAAGTTGAAGTGCCATCACATTCAATCTCAAAAGCTTATTTCTTCAAAATTTCCTTTGGAGAGATAATTCCAGACCCCACTAGAAATCTTATGCTTTGCATTTGCAGCGTGAATCACATGCATTGTGGGGTTACTTCTACCAGTGTGCTCTTTCTTTTGCCAGATTCACCCCTACTGCCATCATATTACTAGTGTGGATTAGCCCTCCATATGTATATTATGTAAATTAACTATACTACTATTGTATATATTATTAATTGGTGGAAAGCACAATAAAAACGTGGAATTGCTGTAATCCCATGGTCTTTAGTCATACAGCTATGAAATGGGCTGTAGTACCATGCACAGGGGCTAACAAAAGGGGCTAGTTGTGGCCAAAAAGCTAGTTGTAAATGGTGATTTGGCTAGTTGTAAATGGTGATTTGGCTAGTTGTAAATGGTGATTTGGCTAGTTGTAAATGGTGATTTGGCTAGTTGTAAATGGTGATTTGGCTAGTTGTAAATGGTGATTTGGCTAGTTGTAAAGTCAAACTACTTTATTCTTTTCTGAAGTCTGACTGCACCACAGAAGAGAATAAAGTCAAAAGTTACATAGATGTGCTGTGCATGTTTACAGGGATTTGACTAAAAAAGTACCTCAAGATTCACTCTTGAGATTGCCATTTTCATAAAATTTCCACTTGTGGTCCACTAAAATTGCATCTAATAGTTATGGTCATTTTACAGTCCACTATTGATATATAATAATTGCCTTAAAATCGTATAAAACAACAGTTTGATCTAAAGAATTGGTTTGTACATCACTGTAAGTTTGTTTGCTATTTCCTAGTTCCAGGTCTCAGTCGCTTATCTCAAATTGCTTACAGATTCAATCTTTCCACAATAATTATGTTTAAATATGCTCCCACACTCCCCTAAAATTCCTTCAATTATTCCCTTCACTGAGATTTTGCTACACAACAATTATGACAATATAGAACACAAACTACTATTTAGTTCAAACACAAATAAAAGTTTGTTTTATCATATGTACTACTCTACCCCCCCCCCCCCCCCCCCCCCCCTCGGTCTCAGGTTTAGGCTAGTTGTAAATAATAGTTTTTTTAGCCACTGACCATGCATGAGATCCAATATGGAATGATCATTTTAGTACCATGATTCATATATAACTAAGAATCATATGTAAGTTTTGAAATTGAAAGAGCATGCAATTATAACTGGACTAGATCATACCAAAGGGTGGCAGAGAAGGTAAATCATTCTCTGAAGGGTAACAAAAAGAAAGCTACAGTTGAAATGCTTGCAAAATTGCCAAACTATATAGCAAAAGAAAAGAAAGACATCCTAGACTCTTTATGCCCTTCAAGTTACTGCGACTTTTTGCTTCTATTCAGGACTTGGCAGAATTAACAGACAAACAGAATAAGTAATCGACATCTAAATGGTACGTAATGCCAAACTTGGTCCAGGGCAAAAATCGGTCTGGCCAGACCAGTTTTGGTCAAAAATCGGTCCAGCTGGACCAGTTTTGGTCAAAATCGGTCCAGCTGGACCAGTTGTAGTCAAAACTGGTCCAGCTGGACCATTCTTGGCATCCAAAACTGGTCTGGCCCAACCAAAATCAGCCTGGGGGTTGCCAAACCAGTTTTCAGGTCAGTTCACCAAACTACATATGGTATATTATAGCTAGCTATCAGTTTTGTTCACCAAACTGGTCCAAACAAAGCAGGCTTACCCGAGAGCTTATAGTTAGCTACCACTGGATGCATACGAGCTTGGCCTGCGGGTAGGTACTTAGCCAGATTATAGCTAAGCTCTTTTTTGTTTTCAGATTTGGCATATATATATCCAAGGAAAGATGGGTAAATGGAATTATTCAAAATTGGCATCATTATTCCCATAAGGAAAAGTGTATTAAGTAGAAATAAAAAAGCCCTGAGAGAATGGAGATTGCCTACACCTACACATTTAATTCCAACTTCGATCATTATACAGCCTGTCAATATAGTATAGCCACAACTGGAGTAGGAATTAAGTGTCCTTTAGTAAATGCATAGTTGAAGTTGTAAATGGTCTCCCTTTTCAATGGATTTTATTTCTACGTCCCTATACTCATAGTCAAGTTGCCATGAAGGAAGGTATGATGATGTTTTATGGCAGGAGAGTATAAATATGTGTGATACCTATTCCATACTATACAGTACTAACATACTTTAAAATAATTAGTACTGTACAGAACTACAGAACACCCACCCTGTTTGTTTTATTGCATGATGATTGATCATGGTTTTAAAGTGTGGATTAATAGCCCTCAGAACATTATTCATGCATCATTATGCTTTGCTACGTTAGAACATACCATTGTAGGTTGTATCGGTTGATATATGATCACTTTAGGAAAAAGAACCGCCCAAGCCAGACAATATCTTAAGAACACAGCTTTGATACCCAACTGATTCAAAGATACGATTGCGATATACTTTTTTTTACTTGTATATTTAGCAGCGCACAGCAGTATTAGTGTCTTAGTCAAGCTGAGAGTAGTCACAAAATTATGACAAGTTGACTGTTTTATGATGAATGGTTACTAAATAATCATTTGGGCAATGCAATGATGCATATTTCTATGCATAACATGTTGAGCATTGTGTTATAGTGTACTAAGTACATTATCAGGAGCTTATGAGCCACCGAAGGCAGCGAAGGAGTGTGAAATTGAGTTCCATGACAATCCAAATTGTGTCACTGTGTTTGTTTTACATCAAGTGCAAATGGAATTCCAGCTGCATGAAGTAGAGATGAGTTCGCCACCATCGAAGAAAAGAAAGACCTCAAGGAAGACTCAGCCAACTTTACCATCGCCATGTATCACTGGTCACATACAATTTTGTATACAGCTTCAAATAACAAGATTTTACTTTCCTTATATAGAAACCAATTGGCGACTGATTTGGATTGTGATGGCACCTGGCAGGCAGTGTAAGTTTCATGCTCCTTCGGCTGTTCATAAGCTCCTGATATTTCTTATACAATAGCAAAGTTAGTAGCCTTAATGTAGTGCATAAAGTAAAAATGAAACTCAAACAGCAAAAATCTTCATGTGGACCAGGCTAAATCATCTACAAAAGCTTTACAAATATGACCTCAAGTGATCGGGACCAAGCTCCACAAAGCACCATTGGACTTGAACAGGTAAGATTTACTTGCAAAGAATGGTGATCAAAGTAGCGATGTCCAACCTCGTAATATCAGCACGCTGAAGATTCAATCTTGCATTGCCTCAATATCGTTTTGTTGGATGGTTTCTTGTTCTGCACAGTGAAACCCTGATGACCGCTGCAACTAACAAACTTTACTGCGCGTAATTCCGTTTTGTATTTCAAAAGTTATAGTATTTCAAAAATACGAAATAAAATTTTCCTGTAGAAATTTTAGGCCTCGAATAATAAGAAACAATTTGTATTACGGTCGTGGCACCTGCGACATGTTGTAGTGATTATCGTTTCCGGACTATTACAGCTGGAGTTTGAGTGGTTTACTCGTGCTATAGGTTTTTGACGACGCTGATCTCGAATTTGGCAGCCGTAAAACGCTAAAACCTAAGGTAACATTAGTATAGCACCTGAAAACGCTGGTTTTTTGGTGTTACTTTGTATACATGACGATATAATGGGAATGTTTCAGCTGGTATTGTAGTTGTCATCATGTTTTTAATCTGTTAATGTGATTTTTTCTATGAATAAAGCGTGTTCTTACTCCGCGCAGTGTTATATAGTCGTTTTATGCATGGTATAACTGTGCACAATGTAGTGATTGTCAGTAATCTATGGTTTATGTTTCTCATATCAGAAATCAGCTAGATAGTACCATAGGAAAGTGTTGTGAAATTCTAAATGATTGCAGTGCCTTAATAGCCCTTGTAGTTTGCTGGTATAGCAATATCAATGCACTGGGTGCTGTTGTTCTTACAGCATGGATGTCAGTAGTCCTGGACCTCTGTGTGAAGAGCTTGGCCTTTGTGGAGAGATACTGGTACTGGATACAATTGGGTTGATGCCAACTATTGATCAAAAAAAGATTACCAAAGGAGTCGTACTTGAGTTGAACCAGTTTCGTAAAGGTAATAACTTGTCGTGGAATCACTTTCATGCATGGATGATTGCACTGTATTCAAGATCCACTTTGCCTTCATTATCAGTGATTAGATCATCTATATACAGGATAGAAAACAAGGTCAAACAACTAAAACGAAACCACCATAATGATGATATAATTATATTGACAAGTGAGCCATTCATTACAGCATGCAACAAGGACTCCTCCAGCTCCTTTGGGCCAGACGATGAGCATGCATGCAGTAATGTTTTGACTGGCACTGATCAGACAGTGCTAGCTGAAGCAAAGACATGTAGTGATAGCCATGAATTAGAAGTGTTAACAACTGTTAACAAAGAGCTGGCTGGTGAGCTGTCTAAAGTTCAAAATAAATTGGAGCATGAAGTATCAAAAACAGATGACCTCACCACCAAGTTGAGCAAATTGAGTGTGCGTAATACCAATAAGAAACTAAAACGCAGAGATGAAAAGATAAATGAATTAAAAGAACAAGTTAAAGATAAGGAGAAATTGCAACACAACTTACAACAGGCTACAACACGCGTTAGAAGTTATCAGAACAAATTAACGGTAGCCACAAATAAATACGATTCCATCACTCAGAAATGTGATCACTTGCAAATGGTTACTAAAGATCTTAATGAAGAATTAGAGCTTGCTACAAGGTCATTGTGCGATTCAGAAAATAAATATGATTGCATGCTAGAGAGACTACAAGAACTACAATGTAATACATTTGAATCAAAAGTGCACCAAATGAAATACTTAGACAATGTTAGACAGTGCTGCATTGAACTTCTGAGTTTAAATGTTGGGGTCAAGAATGTTGAACCTATCATCAGGTGTGTTCTTAAGCATATTGCATCTTTTGAAATTAAAGAATTGCCACAAAAATCCACTCTTATTCGTATGTTTGCTGAAATGAAAGGGCTATCTTGTCAACAGCTGAGTGAAGAGTTGCAAAAAGAAGATAACCTTACTCTCCATAGTGATGGGACGTCCAAGTTTGGCCAGCATTACTATTCTTTTCAAGTCTCCACATCACATAGCACATACTCCCTAGGGTTAGCAGAAATGCTTAGCGGAACAGCTACTCAGGTATTGAGTACCTTTCAACAAATTTTATCTGATGTGGAAGTAGTAGCAGAGTCAGGGTCAGGCAATGCCATTTTATCAAAGATCAAGAACACCATGTCAGATCGGCACATTGTTGAAAAAAAATTTAATACCTTGTTGGAAGGATATCGTTTAGAGATTTTGCCCAGTGTGATCGATAACTGGAATGAAATGAACACTGATGAGCAACAGAGTATTGGCACACTTAACAATTTCTTTTGTGGTTTGCATTTGCTTGTGGGGATGGCAGATACCGCATCATCTGCCCTGCTGCAATGGGAACAAGCACACTTTGAAGAATGTGTCGGTGCATCAGCTCTTCCAAATTCCTTCAAGAAGTCTGAATCTGGTGTGATTCGTCTTGTCAGAACAGCGTGCAAGGCTCTCTGTAAGCATGCCAGTGAGCAAAGTGGTGTATACCAGCCATTTACTTCCTTTTTGAAATCAAAAGGAATAAACAAGAATCCTTTGGTGTCTTTCCGTGGCAATCGTTTCAATATAGTTTTTTATGATGCTGGAGCTTTGTATTATATTGCCGAGCATGTCATTAATTTTTTTAAGGAAGTGTGGCAAACCCCTAACCAATTACTTAAGGCTGTTTTCAGTGACATACAAGTTCCCGAATTTGTGGCTGGTTGCCGTGCATTAGGTCTGATTAATAAGATCATAACTGGTCCATTTTGGCGTGTGGTTGAATGTTCAGATGTGACCATTCTAGAAATGAATTCTTACTTTGATACTTTAATAAGAAAGCTTGATACCTGGTCACAAGATGCCAGTATATTGCTGCAAGGACATGCTGAGCTGTACACAGATTATCCGCCAAAGAAAGATGAGATTTGGAACCAATTGATTACGCCAACTGAGTTTGATTATGTTACTCAAGAAGTGCTAGAGGTATTATGCCATTCATTTTCAGCTCTACTCTCCCGACTGGTAGAAGATCATTTGCCTGGTGGCACACATTATGCTCCCAGTGCTCAGCTTACTGTTGAGACTGTGTCAGTTTCAAAGAGCAATGTAGTGAGTGAGAGGGATTTTGGCAAACTTGATCGCTTACTACGTGAGAAGCCAAATGCTACTACATTGTCTTTAGAGGCAATGGTTTTGTTTTCCAGCAATAAAACTATGAAATGGCTTAACACAAAATCAGCAGAAGAAGTAGAACGTCTGCTGCAGATAGCCAGAAAAAAGGCCCCAGAGTTCAAGAAGCTTTTTAAGCAACGTAGAGAGGATATTCTTGAAGGACGTATCAAAGCACTTCATGAAAAGCAACATGCTTTAGATGCTGCCCGCAGAAGAGGCTTGAAAAGAAAAGAAAAGTTAACAGAAGACATCGTCCGTTATGGTTTGTGGCAGACCAAAGAAGACATTGTTAGAGGTGTGGCCAAACAAAGATCTAATACAGCAAAACTTAATGCTCTGAAGGCTCAACTGAACTTTAGAAAACAAGTTTTGGACCAGAAAAGTTATCTTGATAAAGATTTATTTTTGTTTTCTAAAAATGGGAAGCAGTATTCTGCTGATAAACTGGTTGAGAACCTTACAAAGTTGATATGTGACAAAAGGTCAGTGCAAGAAAGAGCTAGCTACATGCAAGAGTCCCTTGTTGGTAAGAAGATCAAGCATAAGTGGAGAGATGAAAATGGTTGTGAAAAGTGGTATTGTGGTGAAGTCTTGAGCAAGGTTATAGGTACAGAAGAATGGTATAATGTACAATATGAAGGTGAAGAAGATGTTCTAACTCTAAACTTGCATGAGGATTTTGACTTAGGAGATTTAGAGGTTGTTTCATAGTTACAACTGTATAGACTCTATTACCCAATTTTTAAACTGTGTTAAGAAGTGTGAAAATGTGTTATTATGGCTTGTTTCTTATTTGTAGCATCATAATATCATGAAATATTTTCCAAAGTCAGAATATTTGCATTAAATCCAAAAATCAGTTTTTTCAGTATTTCGGTGCCATTTTTCCTATGTAAAATGAGTACAACAGTGGCTAACATTTAAATAGCTATAAATTTCCATACAAATATAATATTGACCTGAAATTTTTACTGCATTTCTCCAAGCACATGACAATACTTTGACATAAGTTTGAGGTGCTAGCAATGAAGTTAAAATTTTTGTTGGACATCGCTAATCAAAGAACATTTTCATATGCAGCAAAGCACTAATATAGCAGACATGCCAACTCTCACGCATTAGGCGTGAGTCTCACTCTTTGGCTAGTAATCTCACGCTCTCACGCCTAACCCTCTGTTTCTCACTCTTTCAGCTTAGTTCTCACGCATTTCTCACGTCTGATCTGCTTCGTAATTAGCCCTGTGCTTAAAATTGGGCAGACCTGCGTTTATTTTTGTACTTAGAACATGCGACGACCTTTTTTTTTTTTTTGGTCTTCACTACCAAAAATCCTGGAGCTACACTTGAATCTGTTCCACATTGCCGGTAGTGTTTGAGGTCTCACTCCTAAAATTGTTCAGAGGTTGGCATCTCTGATATAGTCTCTTTATGAATAAGACAAGATTTTTGCTTTATAGGATATCTCTGCAGCAGATAATAACACATTCTTACTTGTAACGTAATTTTCCAGCCAGTAGATATCCTAATCCCACAATCCTCATAGCTTCATTTCGTGAGGTGTGCATTAATTAGAACACGTGGTGGTTTAATTAGTTTGCAAGTATTCAATCTAATTTATATATCATCTACTCCTTCTACTGCATGTGTCTATCAAGGAAGTAATTGGTGATGAATCAGTTGATATGAAAAACAGCAAAGCAGTGAAGAAGAAGATTGTAGTGAGTCTAGTGTATATACAGAGCAAATACCAACTAGAAGTGACATTTTAACACATTTACCTAGTTTTTGGAACCAGAAAATGTGGCTGGATAAAAAACGTTCCTACCTTTGACTTATTTGTGTAAATCATAAATTGGGTTGCAGCACTTGTAAAGAGTTACAATCTCTAGGTGTAGATGATGCAAAGAATATTCATCTTTCTCATGAATGGCAATCAAAATTACCACCAGAATCATTCTCAAAAGGTGAATTTTTCAAAATTTCGTTATAGACTTTATTAGTATTCATACTTCCAACATTGAATTTTCATAACATTAACAAATTTTACATTTACAAATTTTATTCAAAATCGCTACCAAATTCAATCTCAAATTATTGAGGAAACTAATTCTGTTTTGTAGCTCGGTATATAGCTACTATTACCTTTCATACTTCCAATGTTGAACTCAGCAAATTTCAGCCAAAATCAATCTCAGAATGTTAGTTTTCAAAAGTTCCATGGGGAGCAGCCTAGGCCTTACACTAATTTATTTTTTTAGCTTAGTAGCTACAGCAAGTCTTAACATGTTTCATGAAATTTCACTTCTGTCATCAAAATTCAGCAACCTACATCCCTGTTACAATGTTAAACGGTGACAATCATTTTTCTTCATTGGTTACCATCATTGTACCAGGTCTCAATTTCTGAATTCTGACTTGCTGTACCCTTTATTCTTTCCATGCTTCTTTTTTTCTGAGGAGAAATTCTAGTGGCTTAAACAAACACTCATTAACTATCATTTGGTACTTTTCTCATCATGCTTTCCTTTTCAGTGCAGCATTATTAAAATACTGCTGCTGATTGACAGAACTGTTATAGGAAGGTTTTAGCTATTATGCAGTAACTAGTGTTTCATGGATGTTTTTTACTGAGGGATGCTAGCTACACTGCTAACATGGATAGCTGGCTACTAATGCACTTGCCAATTTCATGCCCTACCCCCTGGCGTCCCCACACCCCAAGTGAAGATTTGACATTACTTCTTGTCCCCACCCCTTGGGCAATTGACAGTTGTCCAATTCACTGACCAATTTTTGGTAGTTGCATTCCTAATCAATAAAATCACACTCGCTATAATTTTACTAGCTACAGGTGTATATATACCAGATTAATTACTAGTTGCATGCATGAAATATACGCTTAGTCATCCTTGAGGTGTTGTCAAATCCCCTACTAGGGGGTGGGGACATAGTGTGGATTTGACAGCCGATTTATCCCCAGTAGTGGGGAATTTAACACCACGATTTGTCAAATCCCCTGTATCCCTCCCCCAACCCCGGGCATGAAATTGACTGTGCAAATTCAGTTTTAAAAATATATATCAAGGTGCACTTCGTATACCCCCGTATGCCCTCAATTCAACCACTGATTTTGACATGAGAGTGATATCAATATTGCTTGACAGTGTGCATATTGAAAGGATGATATCCATTTTAAAGCCCAATTCACTTAGCCACCGAGTAGCTCTAAGCTGTACAAGTGAATACTCTTATAAATCTATAAAAACTAGTAGTTATGTATTCATGTAAGAATCATTATCTGCATATTATTGAAGTGCTGGGGTCTTAGAATGGTTTGACATTCTTAATTGTGGTACTGATTTCTGTTTCAAGTTTTAATTAAATTTTTATTACAGTTGAAACTATCATGTTTTAAGCATTTGACTATTCTCTAGAGTTAATGATTGAGTGTTCGCAAATACTAGGTACTAAACTATTGCAATTGTGACATGTTTAATATCAATTTTTTTAGTAACAGCAATGATACACAAAGTGCTGTTGTTCCTGACAAGTGACCTGTATCAAAATTGTAACACCAACCCACTACTACAGCCTTTATGGCATCATTCCATTTAAAAACATTACTGTGAGGTTTTGAGCTGGGTCATGTGATCTCAATGAGTGCTCAAGTAGGTTTTTCACTATTCAAGTTAATTATAGTTCGCGTAAAATTTTTCCTTTAGTGAGCACATACTATGCAATTGCATGCATTGGGTTTTACGTCACTTACTCTGCGTAAAATCTTTCCATTAAGTACACAAAGGAGACATTGGCGTAAAATCTTCCCTTTATAAACAAAGAAAACATCCACGTAAAATCTTCCCTTTATTAACAAAGGCAAGTTACCCCCACAATACGCCAAAGTATGCAGAACCATACAGTGGTATATAGCTGTTTGATATGACAAATCGTCAGTACAACAATGTTTATGTATTTACAACTGCCACTGAGCTAAATTTAAAAGGGGGTTTCTGTCAAAACCCCAGAAACTCATCTAGATCCGCCACTGATAGCTGCTTTGGATACATTCCTTACTGTTTATTAATAGACCCAAATGATAAGGTTAAGAGTTAAACAGTATAATGGAGGTGTTTTTTTAGTCAGTCTCCAGTTTTATCATTGAACATCTGTCAGGTAACTAGCTAGCTAACTAGCACCATGCACACAGTACTACAGCCCAAAGAGTGCAGCATCTCTAAATGTGCAATTTTACTGGGGGCGTGCCCCAGACTGAGCCTTACCACTGTCACTTTTACTCTGACACCCCTGCTTTAGATCAACACTCTAATAGAGCATTCCCTGATTAAAATGTTCTACGATAATAGTAAGAAATGTAACCTAGGACCATAATGCAAGCATAGTGGGAACAATGAAGACATGATGTGAAATTTTAGAAAATTCTTAAAAGCATTTTGGGTAAATTTTTGAGCATAGTTAGGCCTAACAGATGCCTGTCTGTCAGCGCCTGCCCTTTCACCTTCCTCTTTATGTGAAGGGGTAGGTGTTGCCAGACTAATAGATGACTGGGAATTTATTTCTTATATAGGAAGTAGTTATACTAAACTGAAATGTTTTTCTTTTTGTGTCTAGCAGTTGCCCCAAGCATTTAACTTTAGGGGATGTGTCTAGTAGGTGACCTGAGCATTCGAGTTTAGAAGACACGAAAAGTAGTATTAGCATTAGTGTTAGGGTCGAGTTCAGCTTTGGTTCTTCTTCAACTTTAGGTAGGCATTTCAATATCCGAGATTTTTAATTAAATAATTCTCCGTATGTTCCCCAATAGAACCCTGACACAAAATAACAACTCATGTTTAACTTCTGTCATCCGAACTCCAGTGCGGATGAAATTGTTATGGGGTTCCACATGCTGAAAATCTTAGTTGTATCATGCGCGTTACGTACGTATAAGTAAGTTTTGTGTTCTTTTCAAACCTTGTAATGTATGTAGAATACTTTAAAACTTTAAAAACATACTGTCGGGTAGAAGGTAGTCACTGGTGGTGCATACATACTTTAAAGGGAATATTTACTTTGCTCGGGTTAGTGATTTTCAGCTCCACAGCAATTTACTGATGGCTGTGTCATCAGCTCAAAAGTATAAACCACTTGAGTCAGCATAACAATGCCATAATTGAAACCACAACTCCACCTTAGTATTGTTGCATCATTGTGACATTTTAGTTGTTTATAAGTTGTCAACTTTAATTACTTAACATAGCCTCTTGCCTATGGGTATACACCATTGTATTGAGAAGTATGCAATAGGTTAAACATAATTTGCCCACCACAAAGCATTCAAAGATCACTGAGATCCAATAAGACCTGAAGTTACTCTCATTACATGTACAAACTTTCAGCTAGAAGCAACTTCAGTTTCAAGACAGTTGAGGTTGCTAGATGGCTTCCTACTTCAATTGTGCCATTTTCCCCTTTAAAATGTATGGAGAGCCCAATGTACCAATCAATACTCTATTGAACATATAAAAATCCATTTTCCAAAATTTAAAAATCAGGCTGGAATTCCTACTTTAGGTTACATTCTTCTTGCTATATACTGAGACTACTACTTGAGTAACATGTATAAGATAGAAAAGTAGGGGAGATGTATAGCTATCAGTGGTAACACAGTGGTTAGCATGCTTACCTAAAGCTCCAGTAGTCCCGGGCTCGAGCCCCGGCTGAGTTTTTTCCTGTTTATTGACTGTCGGTTTAATAGCCAGTACGGCTTACTGAACTGACTTTTGGTTCAGTATCCACTCCCTATATTATAATCCACTCACGAACCAGCTGAAAAATCATGTTGCTCCTTGTGGCAGTTGTTGTTGACATACTTTCGACAAGTCACGTGTTTCGTTAATTGTAGTAGTAAGCCTTGTTCTGCAAATTAAGGGGGCAAGCAACTATGTCCTATTGCACTTGTCAATTTCATGCCCCACCCCCGGGGAGGGTGGGGAATACAGGGGATTTGACAAATCGTGGTGTCAAATTCCCCACTACTGGGGCAAAATTGGCTATCAAATCCCCACTATGTCCCCACCCCCATAGTAGGGGATTTGACAACACCTCAAGGATGACTAAGCGCATAATTATTTCATGCATGTGACTAGTAATAAACCTGCCCTGTAGCTAGTAAAATTATAGCAAGTGCGATTTTATTGTTTAGAAATGCAACTACCGAAAATTGATCAGTGAATTGGACAACTGTCAATTGCCCCAGGGGTGGGGACAAAAAGCAATGTCAAATCCCCACCTGGGGTGTGGGGACACCCGGGGGTGGGGGGTGGGGCATGAAATTGACAGTGTTGGGCAAGTTACTTTGTAAAAGTAACTAGTTTCATATTACTTGCAACTGAACTATTTAGTTACAGTTACATATTACCCATAAAATAAAGTAACTGTAATAATATTACATATTATATTACTTTGTGTCCACAGCCTTAAGCTGTCACGTGTGAAACTACCACCTTATCACGTGACATGATTGCGTTGTTGGGCAATATGCAAATCTTGGTTATAAGTAAGAAGCTGGTGGATAAGCTCCATTCAGTAGGCCTCGTTACTTTGTTGTGGCTAGGCGTTACTCAGAGGATAACTAACGAGACTAGTAACTTTGTTACTTGTAGTAATGATATTACGTAATATTAGACTTGTTACAGTAACTATATTACTTATGTAACGCGTTACATTTGTAAGTTAAGTAACTTGCATTATATTACCTGTTTTTATAGCGTATTTCGTTATATTACTCTGTTACCCCAAAAATAATAATATTACGTAACGCGTTACATAAGTAACGCGTTACTCCCAACACTGGAAATTGACAAGTGCATATAGCTTCCGTGAATAAAATTGTCTTTTAAACAAACTAGCTGTAAAGCCAACACAGATACTGTTCTCCACCTGATGAATAAAACATGTTTTAGTTGAAACATTGAACTTCTGTTTAGGGCAAATCTGAGTGAAATCCTCTGAAGTATGTACAAATTATGGCGTAGTTACAAAACACTGTAATTTTAACCCTTCGTTTCCCACCAATAGTTTTTGCCATACATTTTTTGACTTCATGATACTATTTAGCTTTAAAAACAAGTTAATGTTGTGCTACTTCTAAAAACCAGGCGCCATTCAGCTAGCTAATTCATCTGGAATTAACTAGACAGTATATGAATTAACATTATTTTAAACTCGTATTTCGTTATTCATGAAATTTTTGTAATTCGTTCAATTACGTTGCTATGCACTGCTAAGGAAGCGTTTGTTAAACAAACCGCTTTAACCAACATATTACACTCAGAAGTATATTCTAAACTGTTTTATAGTGTGACTAACGTGTTTTTTCCCACAAATTCTCTCAACAAATCCTCAAAACTGCTCTTCATTTCAGGGGCGTAGCCAGCCAATATTTGATGGTTGGGCATAACATCAACTTAATTACACACACAAGAAACACGCTCACTTTCATGTGAGACATTATCAAAGAAAAATTTGAAAAGTGTATGCACACAAGGCCTACAGCTACCTATGCTAGTGCAAACAAATGCTGCTTGCATGCATGCAAACATTTACTAGCTAGCTATATGCTATTCCATTAAACTTGTAGGGCAGGCATCCACCGACGATCGTCGTAGCCGAGAATAACGTGACACAAAACTGCTGAATCTACAAGAACCAACAATATAAATAGTTCATCACATATTTACTACAATCAACTGGCAATATAGTTTACAGACCAACCACCACAACAATATGTAATACATTTTAAAGTAGACGCCACTTGGCCCCAAATTAAGGCCGGGGGCGCTGATTTATGAACTATAATGAGTCTTATCACAAATATCAGCATGCCAAGAATGCTTCGTCCCAGACTTATAGCAGCCAATGTACATTTTGCATGAATCTGGTGCCAACCACCACTAGGTTAATCAGTACAAATTGTGCACGTGACACTTTATAATGACTTGACCTTTTCTCCATTTCCAGTCGTCTGCCATTATTGTTATCTAGAAGAGTAGGTTTTCTCGTTTTCTTTCATCAGCAGTAAGTTAGGTTATACGGTACTTTCCTTATCAAAAAAAATATACTTGACAAGTCCACTGAAACGAACTCTTTTGCTGCCAGCACCATCCACACTGAATCCTACTGACGATTATCACTCACTGTGGCTTAGAGATACGGTACCACGACTATAGTGTACCATGCTTCAACTCCATTTTAAATTTCGAATTTAAATCTCGCCAAGGAACGTAATTATAGGGACTTCCCAAGGGATTTTGCCGCGTAATGGATCACGTGATACACCATCTATCACGATCCCTTCTTCGAAGTCATGGTTCAACAAATGAGGTACACGTTTATGCTTTACAGTATTAAAGTAGGATTTTTGTGTGTGCTGCTGTGAATCCTCGCGTGAATCTTGATGATTGGGCAAAAGTTTGTGATGGTTGGGCAAAGTTTGTGATGGTTGGGCAAAGTTTGTGATGGTTGGGCAAGAAACTGTGATGGTTGGGAAAATGCCCGCCCATGCTCACCCTTGGCTACGCCACTGCTTCATTTTCGTTCGCGTACATAAGGGATATGCCCTCTTTCAACTCGAAGGGATACGCTATTCCTGGTAGACTACGAGGCCTGCACTGCTGTTTTTCAGTTGCTAAACGCCTGAAAACCCTAAAGGGAAGGTTATTTATAAAGTCAGAGGAAAGTCGCCACACCAATATTTCAAATTTTTGAAAAGAAACCACCTCAGAGCAAAGTTTACCTGTGCAGAAGTTTGATAAGATTTCATTTCGCTTTTAATTCTTACGTAAAAGCTGCCTTTACCATTATTTAATGATTTTGCTCACGTGGGTGCGTACGGACAAACATAGGTAGATAGGTACACACACACACACTTATACGGAAACAATTTCAGTAAACCAGGCGCACGCCCACAGCCGGCCTTCGGCGGGCTGTGGGCGTGCGCCTGGTTTAAATAACTAACATTTTTATTGAATCAGTACATATCAAAACTTGTGTAAGATATTCCGGATTTCCAAATGGGTACGCCCGTTTCGTATAAAATAATACCGTCCTCTAAACAAGATACCATAACTTCCGCGTACTTTGGTTGACAGACACGAAGTTTGGTTTATCATATTCCTTGATGAAAGGCGATTCGATTCATGTATAAGTTCTTTGTGTAGTAACGAGGGGTGAGCTAAAAAGGAGCCTTGTACCGCGAAATTTACGTGTTCCAATGCCCGTAAAAACACGTGTTTTTTAAACATATTTCTATAAACTAACCTGTTTAACAATTTGTACGGTCGGAGTCTTATTAAGCATCCTTCGCTGCGTAGAATGATACCAAATTTAGCGAATTTGGTTGAGGATAACAACTTGTAAATTGGGATTTTCCCGGGGAGATAATTAAATTTTCCAATAGGTTAATGTATGGAGCACGTATTTTATTTTATTTATTTATTTTATTTTAATACTTTTTAATATTAAAGGTCAGTGGGTAATAGATACCCACTGCCAAAGAAACATACATACAATACAGAGCAATAACTAATAATTACAACTGTTAGTTACTTATAATTACAATAGATAGCTAGAGTTTGTTAAAATTGGTAGAAATTGACGCTCTAGAGCAGCGGTGGCAAGGGCACAAAAGGTGAAATGTACAAGCTCTCTCAGGGTTGAAGTTATTAATAAAATGCGACCATAAGTAGTTAGTTAAACGATATTTAATTGTGTTGGTAGATAGTGAAAGATCAATGACTGGTAAGTAATTGTATAGTCTGGCTATCCTGTTAAAGTTAAAATGATGTTGTGTTACTGATATCGATGATGTCCTTGGATGATTCAGTTTTTGGTTAATCCCAGATCTGGTGTTGCCTCTTGCAAAAGTAATGTAGTTGTAGATGTTAAAATTATCAGTGGGTGACTTTAATGATTTTATTAGAAACAGTATATCTTGGAGTTCGTAGTGATACCTGAGAGGCAGGAGATGCAGTTGTTCCAGTCTGAGTTTGTATGAGGATGCATAATCGTTAAGAATATATGTGACCGGATTTGAGAAAGGTACCTTTTTCACACACAAAATTTAACCCATTTTTTGAACTTTGATGTTTCGTAACTTTTTATCATTTCATATAATTGCCTGAAGTATTCCAAGAATGCAGCTATAGTATCTGGCTGCATTTTAATACTAAGAGCAAGTTAATCAGTATAAGGAGTCAAGTGTTACATCATTTTGTTTGCTGGTATGTAAAATGTGTGGAAAAAGCACCTTTTCGCAAATCCGGTCACATATTTAGTGGCTCTTCATTGAATGCGTTCTAGTGCAGTAATGTCTCTTATTAGTTGAGGCCTCAATAGTTGTGAACAATATAATAGTTGTGATCTGACTAGTGCTAGGTATAGACATTTCTTTGCCTCAGCACTGTTAACCTGGAATGTTCTTCTGATAAATCCTAAGGTTTGGTAAGCTTTCGTACATATATCGCCAGGACTTGTCCGTTCATATTAACAAACGTAGGAGCAACGTTACTTGCTGCCACCCATCATCGAAGTCACTAGGTATGGGTATAAAATGAATCCAGTGGTCGAACTCTTACTGGCTGGGGTGATTGATCGCCTGACGTGACGAAGGCTATTAGCCTGAGTTATCTGGGTGATTAGTCATGCTAGCGTGGGTGCCATTCGCCCACCCACATCGGGCTATCAGCCCAAAATCGTGACACAGTAATATCACATGAAACTTCAAAGGCGCCGCTGGTTGCATATAGGAAATATACACCCCAACCCACAGGTGAGTATATATATATACCTACCGGAGGTGAGTATATATATGTGAGGGGGCATAGGAAAAGGGATCTATAGAGACTTTTAAACTTTGGAGTAAAAGTCAGTAAATTTTTGTTTATTGTTAGGTAATTATAGTAAATTACATACATTGGGAAATCACACTTGTATTTAAATTCTTCATAACTATGTGAAACAATTGGGTATTGACTTGAAATTTGAAATATGAATAGCTGGTGAGTTATAGAATTCTTTGATTAGCATATCTCAAATTCCATGTTAACCACTATAGGTCCCTTTTCCTATGCCCCCTCACATATACTCACCCAGGTAAGTATATATACTCATCTGGGATGTCACGTGACACATTACTGTGTCACGATTACAGGCTGATAGCCCGATGTGGGTGGGCGAACGACGTCCACACTAGCATGACTAATCACCCAGATGACTCAGGCTAATAGCCTTCGTCACGCTAGGCGATCAATCACCCCAGCCAGTAAGAATCCAACCACTGGACTCATTTTATACCCATACCTAGCGACTTCGATGATGGGTGGCAGCAAGTAACGTTGCTCCTACGTTTGTTGATATGAACGAACGAGTCCTGGGGATATACGGAGATATTTAACTAAGTCCCACAATCAATTTGATTCTTCATTGTGATAGCTGAATTGTGAGAGGAACGTTTCCAGCGTGTCTACCATGCCAAACTATGGTGAATTAAGTGTAAGTATATACTTTAAGTTAGGTTGTGTGCGTATGGGTTGTTAGTAAGTAATGTAGTGCGGATTAATTTAGAAACATGGTATATATCATATGAACCATGGCTCACTTAGGTGTAATGTACTTATATACACCCCGACTCCGAAGTCAGAGGAAGTTTACTGTTGATAAACGCCGAGGCGTTTATCAACAGTAACAAAGCCGAGGCGTTTATCAACAGTAAACTTCCTCTGACTTCGGAGTCGGGGTGTATTATATAGTTATACAACGGCCACGAGTGCTCTGCCTGATATAAACGCACGAGCCTGAGGGCTGTCAGGCCTGAAGGCAACTGTTATGTACCACTCACCTAATAGGTGGGGAGAGTCTCACAAGACAGCTGTAAGACTTATAAAGGCCAGGTTTCTAACATCGATTATGGGTAACCAAGCCAGATGTTGCGATGACGTTCCCCCTGCAGTACTGCAGACACCTGAGATATTGAAAGCTAGTACGCTATGGGTTATATCACTAACCTGCATTCGCTGTTCGACTCTCATCATGTAGTGCTCAGCATGCCAGTGTGCCATATAGACTAAGCACCAGACTAATCACCATAGTGATTATCTCGAGCGTAAAAAAGCAGCTAAATAGACGGTTTAAGTAAACAAAACCTAACTACTAAACGATACTAGTCTAATTCTTACTATTCACACTGGCTAAACTCGAGTCTGGTGGCATGACAAAACTGGTTCCCACAATCGAACGTAAAGGTTAGTATTATTTAGAATATATTTGTTTTATTGAGTCATTGTCGAAGTGGACTACAGTTTAATCTGGGCTAAGATGGTACCAGACTAGTAAGGTGTATAAGTACGTTTATATATATGTAGACTAGAGTTGTGGCCACCTGCGTTGGCTTTTTCGATCGCCATTGGCTGCTTGTAAACATTAAACATATTGGTGACGTTATGACCCACAATCGACCTTTACATGTCAGGCTATAAAAGAATTCAAGTGATCTGTGAAGTGTCTTTCCACCTATTAGGTGAAGTGTCGTAGTGGTCTTCGCCACCGGCACTTGTGCTATGCTGTACAAAACCGCAGCCAGTGCAATGTATGTATACTGCTCGGTGCATTATAACTTATAGTGCACTCGTTGTGGTCTACAAAACCACAACCAGTGCATTATAAGTTATAGTTATAATGCACTCGCTGTAAATTACGGCACTGATGGTGCCTTTGAACTGCCCACGCAGAGTGGTGCATATAAGTGCAATACACCTCGTAGCCATGGATTATATATTACATATATATATATATATATATAATTTTATATGTATATATATGTTATACTACTTCACCTCACACTATAGCACCCTTTCCTAAATATGCATATATTTTGGTATGTATTTCGAATACCATGATATCTGCAGTATAATATATTAATACAACATCTTGTGTCCCACTTGGAAGCAGTAACAGCAATTTCTAACATTTTTACACCATTATTAGTACTGGTAAGTAATTCCTTGTGATTAACATGCTCAAGGAGTATGCACATGTGTTGTAGCCTGCAATCTTCTTGAAAATTGGTCCAACAATCCATAGCAACTGTTGATAGGCAACAAAATTTAAACCTGACTTAGTGCGTGCTTTTTGGTGGTTGCTTAGCAACTGTTGTTATGGTGTCAAAATCATTTTAGAATTATTGGTTGCCTAGCAACGGTTGCTAGGCAACATTGTTGGTAGGTAACAAGTATTGCTTACTATGGTAGCAGTAGTTATCAAGTCGGACATGCCTAACCAGTAAACCAACTAAACAGTATCAAAAAAGTTTAGCCAATCAGATGCGTATATCAAATGTACAAGTGATATACTACAGTAATTCTATTGGCTAGTTTGCTGTAGTATATCAATAATATACCACAAGCCTGCTATTGGAGTTTTTGTACAGGACACGATATTGATGTTATACTTAACTTTTTCCCTGAGTACTCCTTTGTGTCCAAAGAGTCACCAAAAAGTCAATTTGCTGTAACATAATATTAGCTGAATTGTCTGCAATTTCACATCATGTCTTGACATTCTTCCATATTCGTGTTGTAATTGTAGTAGCTATTGAAATCCAGAGTCTTGGCCCTGCTTCAATATTATCCTGGTAGGTTTCAGTATGAAGTAAAATAAATAGATAAATATTGTTAAAGCATTACTACAAATACTATATGTGACCCGGTCTGCGAAAAGGGCTCTTATAGCCTTTCCAATTATCCATGTTTGGCTAATCATAACTCCTAATCTACTAAAGCTATCACCATGTAATTACACCCACAGCTACTGCCAGGTTAGGGTTGTTGAGTGACCAAATTGTAGGCTTGTACCATATTCACCAGTAAAGTTATGGGTTACCATATATATGCAATTGGAAAGGCTATAAGAGCCCTTTTCGCAGACCGGGTCACATATATATGAATAAATATAGCATGCAAAAGAGTTAGCAAGAGACAAAATTAATATGAAGCGAGGTTGAGTGCTATATTTTTGGTCTTGAGATCACTCTTTGAGTGATATATTATTTGTATAGGTGTTTGTTTAACTGATTTAAAGAACTTCCAGTTCAGTTCAAGCCACTTAATAAGTGGCAGTTGAGCAAGAACATGCACAAAACTATTTGAAACTTACCAAGTAGCCTTAAAATAGCCAGCTTTGTTCTGAATAATCATCAGACATACCATGGAGATTCTCTGGAGTAATTTTCTTTTGAGAGCTTTTATTCTTCAGGTAAATCAGCATATAATTACCTCCATAATAGCCCTACAGTCACCCATATACCATTGTGGTTGCGTATACAACACTGCAGTCATTCTGAATGCTAACCATAGCACCTTTGATCTATATTAACACATTTTAAATTATGTTCTTTACCCATGTATGTTGTATGCTTATTAATTGCTCATTCATTGTTCATTCATTGTTATGGTTTCATTCAATAGCTGGACGGACTTGTATAGATGTTGTTGATAATGTTCAGCAAACTGGTGATGATCAGATCAGTATTGGTAGAACAGTAATTGTTCCACGTCTCAACTTCACTTGCAGTGGTAGAATAACCAACATCAGGGTTAGGATATTATCTGATGGTGATGGAACTAATTTTCCTTCTATACAAGTATGGAGACAGTCATCAACTCCACAACTCTATAATTTAATTAATGTAGTTCAGATAGAATCAAGTCATCTCAATAATCAGTTAACCCACCTAGAAGCTATCATTTCACTTACTGGTGATAACAGAATACAATTTCTATCTGGAGATGTTATAGGATTTTATAATCCATCTGATTCTGGTTATGTCACTAGAGATATAATGACACTTGGATATGTGATGTATGTATTCCTTGGATCTGATGATTCATCACTTAATCTTAATAATGCTAACTTTAGTCCTGATGGACGACAACAATTGATCCAGTTTACACTTGGTAAGCATGGTGACAATCATTTTTAAACCAGGTGCATGCCTACAGCTGGTCGTGGACATACATTTGGTTTCCTGAAATTGTTTTCTGCAAAACATGTGTATTTGTATGTTTATTTTGTTTGTTTGTGTATTTGTTTGTGTTTTTGTACCCACATGAGCAAAATAACTTATGCTAAAAGCAGCCTGTATGTGAGAAATGTAAGCTGTACAGAACCAGTGTTTCCTTCCAGGCGGGTAAGCTTTTGCTTTGAGGTGGTTTATTTGTGCCAGCTTAAAATATGAATGAGGTGAGTTCCAGAAAGCCTTTTGGTATGTGGATATAAAACAGTGTATCTTTCTTTGTAGGCTAATAAATTCCTTAGAGGTGAATCGGGCATGTTCTTTACTATGTTAACAAAAATAAAGGCAGTCCCAAGGCTTTTTCTAATTGTTGTGAGAAAACATGATAGACACACTATAAAACAGTTAAAAGGATGCTTCTGTGCATAATTTGTGATTGATTTGTTCAGCCATGCATAGCAATGTAATTACTAGGGCTGGGACGAAGCTTCGAATGTTTCGTGGGTTCGCAGGTTAAGTATACTTCGAATTATAAAAGTATCCTTCGAAGCTTCGTAATGCACTCATAGTCCACAAAAGAATTACAAATAAACGTCGTTATCTTTATTGCAGCTGCTTATTCCTCTTGCATGATCAATGTTCGTCTCTTTGCGATCGATCTTCGTGTGCCACGCCCACTTTTAAGCCTTCGTAGTTCAGCTTGCTACCATGGTTGCAGCCTTCAAATACCTTATAAGGTGATAGATAATACATGGAAAACATACTTTCAGCCATTAGTTGGTGTTTACCTGTGCATGATTGCAGTATAGCGGACATGCCCATTTGCAATCGATCGATCGCGTCATTCAGTACTGCTGCTATGCACTTTTCAACTGCTTACAAACTTATTAAATAGGTTTAGAAAGATAAAACTGAAGAAGGGTGTGCATAAATACAAGAAAACCTGTAACTTGAAAGCTAACACCAAAGCTTCGAATGTTCGAACATTTTATTAGTGAATGTTCGAAGGTAAATTTCAGTATTCGTCCCAGCCCTAGTAATTACCGAATCACAAAATCATTCATCAATTACAAAGCACATGAAATCACATTCCAACTAAAATCTAATAACTTAACTATATTAAATAAGAGCATAGCATTACAATTATTTCATATGCAGTTCATTAATTTCCTGTTTAGATAAAAAGTGATCAATAGTGTGTTGTGTGGTCAAGTACACTGTTAAAAATAAGGAGTAACTGTTACTCCCCTAGGGGAGTTCCCAGTGTAGGGAGGATTTAACACCCCTATATTTTTGTGGAGAGTAACTAACATCCCGCAAAGGAGTAACAGGAACCCTTTGAAAAATCTATTGTAGGGAGTTCTAGTTACTCTAGGAGAGTTCACATAAGCATGCAAGGCGTTTTCTTTACTCCATGAAATTCTGCAAATAACTCCATATAAAATCTCAAATGATGTTAAAGACATACAGCAAAACTGTAACAAAATATTTACAATATCCAGCTTTATAATATTGGAAAGTCACTGAAAAAAAGAGATCAGTAGCATAGATAGTATACTACTTAAAAGACCGGGATTGGAAACGGAGTTCGCGCGTTGAAACACTCCGTGTTACCGGAAGTGTAGAGGACTGGAGGTCAAGCTTCAGAAAGGACCGAATACACGGCTATTTTATGTGTTGGCGAAGAAATGGAAGGGTTTCTTTACTTAACCTTAGGTGCACAATTTCATTGGGAAGCCAGTCAATTCAAGTATATATGGGAAACTAGCCGCGCTACGTAACCAATGACTAATTTTGTCACCAGCTGTGCGTTGTAATAGAATAGCGTGTGTTGTATTACAGTTACTTCATCACACCTCTGACTAAACGAACGGTCTCGATGACTGTTTCGGAAAATCGGTCCTAGTCAATTCATGCACTACCCATATTAACAATAATATAGTTTATCACACAGGCACACAACCATGAACACACTTCCCACAAGGGGAGTCATAACAATCTAATTATGGAGAAACATTTTCTTCTGACAATTGCAGTTGCTATCCAAGTCTTTACTGAATATCTTAGTCCATCTCCATTAAGTACATACCACAGAATCAATCAAGATGATGATGACTTAACGTTACATCCTCTCCTTGCTGACACTTCTCCATGTATACTTGCTGACACAAACACAATCCTATACAGCATTAAAAGTGATACACAATTATCCACTGAATACAATAATGAGTTGATTAATAAATACACAAGAACACAACACGTACTTTGTATGGTATTAGTAGTGTACTACATCAGCATATAGCGTAAGGGACCGTATGTAAGTCATGCACCACAATAAGTCATGTGGTTCTCACTTGTATGTGATACGGGCCTTCAAATTACGTATATTTACAGATGGTGCCTAGTGTCCTCAGGTCCTGTTTGATGGGGTAAAACATGTGATATCATGGCACTGTATAGTTTGGTTTCTTTTTGGCTTGATATTGTCAATTTTTGAAAACCGTTGCACAAGGCCAGTTATGAGTGGCGATGTAAAAAGTGTGGACTTACAGTCCATTACACTACTACATACTCAAACATAGTTGAAAATTAACCAGGCAAACTAACAACTAACTATTTACTGTACAACCAAGGGAGCTAAAGCCTTTACCACCCAGACTGGGTCAGCACTACTTTACTTTAATTTCTCTTGGTGCACAGCTTTATTTACCCAGGCTTTCGAAGGCTGGAACCCTTTTCACAGCTCAAGTTGCTTTTGTGCAGTACAACTATACAACAAAAATATAAAACCAGTGATCAGCTTAGGCCATGACAAATTAATCTTATGTTTCAGGGATGCGGATGCGGTGGGTCACTGTTTTGGCAAACTCAAAAATAAAATATTGTGCAAGCAGTAACAGATGTAGTAGCCAAGGGGAAGGAAATGGAGCTCCGTCACTTTATTATGGAAGGACTTCAGCTTTTGCACCAGTCAAGATCAAGATACTCTAATAGAGCAGTCATATAACTATCAAAACCTGCTGGCTCACTACTAGAGGGCAAACAATCCGTGAAATACATGATTAATTTGGTATGGCCTTAGTATAGTAAATTACTGTGGACATGATAGTGCCACAAAATTTCAGAACAATGACCAGACAAATGTACCAAATGATCAGCACTTCAACATTCGCAACAGTTTCACTATTCCTTACCCTTCTTATTTGTGCATATTTACAGAAGTAATGATGGTACACTAATCAAATAATCATTGTCACCTTCAAATTTACACCAGGTTGGTTACAATAAAATTTTGAACTAACACACTTAGCACGATTAAAACTCTTTACCTCACATCCTTACATATTGTGGCACCATTAAAACTGAACTTGTATCTAGAAGAATGACTCACATTTAGGGTCCATACACAAGGAAGCAAAGATTGTTGGCATGAAACCAATGGATGGTCTGTTGTTCTTAATCTACTACAGATACCAACTCAAAATATAGCCTAAGTGATGTATTTTATCACAGACAATCACCTCGGCGACTCAAAACGATCAATAGATGCTTGTCTGGATAGTTTCACGCCCATTTGTGAAACAGGCAAAAAGATACCACTGGCTAAAATTTGGCACAAGTCGCGAATTTGTTACAATAACACCTCTAAACTCACAGTACAGTATCACTATTGAATAGCGCATCAATACAGCATAAATTCGTGACATAAAACACTTTAGAATTTTTGCTTGCTCCAGTGAAAGAGAGAGGAAGCAAAAATGGCGCATTTTTTCAAAACGTGAATATGCACTTTTTTTGTACAAAAACTGGACTAGCGTGTACAACATGTTATAATATGACTAACCACGTCGATAACTCATCAGTTTTCAGATTCTCGAGTGACTTTTCAGCGTCCAAAGGTAATTATTTTTCCCTAGCGCGGATAACAGGGATTGTTTTAAGAGTGCCTACGTCATAACTACAGTGTATATTGGGTCCGCGAAAACCGTTTCTAATCCAGGTGTTATAATATCTATGTCAGTAGCAAGGCTTCATCATCAGCAAATGACTCACTGCCACTTCCTGGGATTACTTCCTGCCTCATGACATGTTATCAGCTGTAGTAAATAGCAGTATAGTAAAGAAATATTCAACAATCATATCAAGACTCACGGTAGTGAGTCGCGCGGCCAGTAAAGCAGAAACGCACGCCGCAGACAATAAATGACGCAACCACTACGGTAGTACGTGAGGATTTTACAAGAACGAACGTTGTCAAATTCAGCCTTCCTGTAATCCACCCGTCACTTATGCTATCCCTCTGAAACTCTGGAGTTGAACTCATCGTGTCACTAGTAACTACCACACAAGCAGTGAAGCAAATCCATGCCGATTGTTTCGTGATCGAGGTTGCCGACATCAAAGGGGAAGTTTCATTTTTTTTATCACATGCGGTTAGACGCAACCACAGGTGTATGCCTTGCGTTCCTTTGTGCATTCCGAACATTCATCGCCCTGTTATCGCTTCAGTATTCACTCAATCACCTCAAGATTCACATCATCGATTTCACCATACATGATTACCCTACAGTCGTGATTTCAGCACCAAACGAAGTTTCAGTCGTCCTCAGTCGACCTAGAGGCCAAATACAAATCCCAGATTGTTGTTTTCCGCAATACTCGCTTGGCATGTAGGGCAATGTGTCTTTAAACTGTTCTGAAAGTTTCGTTCAGATTGAAACATTTGTTTTCGAGAATGGCTAGTTTGAAATTTGAATTTAGTCGCCCCCACGTCATTTGCTCTCTAAGAATTTTACTCGGAATTTAAAGAATGACGCAGAGCACAACTGCGGTCACTGGGTATTGATGAACTGGCGCTCTATGTAGTTAATCAGTACATATAGCCACCAAGAAGTGTGCTGCCATAGATTATAGTCCATAGATATAATCTATGGTGCTGCATACCATCCTTCGTTTTGAAATTAGTTGCCCCCACATAATTTGTCCTCCAAGGGCGTGGCTTAAAGAATGATCATGACACAAGAGTACAACTGCGGTTACCAGTTGTTGACACAAGCTGTGAGTAATTAGCACATGTAGCTAGCTTAAAAGGAAGTGTGCAAAATTGCCTAGTACAATTGTCACCATGCATTATTGCATTTTATAGCACCCCCACACAAAATTACACATGTAATTACAACATACAGAGGAGACACATGAATACCAAACACTCACAACAATAATGTAAGAATTGTACAATAATGACTGTAATATAACTGCTATGCAAATGTTTTCCAGTGGCCCGCCATGGTAGCAAGTCTCACATGACGGCATGTATATTCATCCAAACACAATGGGAGTAACGAGTAAGTATGATGACAACAAGTTGGTATGACTCCATTTGTAGAATCCAGATGAGTGGGTGTGGCTCCAGTATGTCTAAACAGTTAACAAACATTCCTGTTATAAATACGTGCTAGAGTTGCAATATAATAGTATAGTATTTAAATGCAATAATACATAGTCTCCATTGCATCACTATCAAACGACACTAAGTGGAGGATATTGTTGCATCTCTAGTATGTACACTCTATCAGTACAACCTATCTTAATGGCCACTAGTATAGAAAGACAACCACTCTTGAAAAGCCAATTCCAATTGAGAATTTATACACTGTTACCTGCTGAATGAGTGAAGGTGGCAATAAACAAGTTCCACCGTAATTTATACACGTGATCTGATCCTGTATATTCTGTCAGTGGATGAGATCCACTTGGCCAGGACAAAATGTGACTCAAGTGCCCTGGATGATCCATACTCAACCAACTTATGACCCAGTGGCACAATGGAACTGACTATTTATAGAGAATACAATTATATTTATTTCTAAGATGTGTGGATGTGTGGATGTGTGGATGTGTGGACACATTACAATACATTACATGTACATACAAGACATGCTACGTACTGTTTTAGCATTTCAAGTCACCACATTATACCCCTACCAGTCAACAATGCTTCATAGTGCCCATCAGTAAACCTGAAGAAAAGTTACGAAAAATAAAAATTCACATAAGTACAATGAAACCTCATTAATATGGCAGGCTGTGGGACCAAAACAATTGGCCTGAATAACAAGGTGGCCTTATTAATGAGGTCATAAGTAATGCTTAGCTATATTTGGGACCTACTAGAGGTGGCCAATATAATGAGGTGGTCTTATTAAAGAGGTGGCCATTAAGTGAGGTTTCACTGTACATATAGTTCACAATATTGTGAACAATATTAATGGTTAACAATATACACTGAAACCTACAGGTCACTTCTTGTGGAAGATTGCTCTCTACACAAAATGACACATTCAGAGATTGTATTTAGATGGATGATACAGTAACGCATTGTGACTTCAATACTCGTGATGTGTCACTGCTAGGCAGCAACCATATACACAGCACTGCCACATCGCACTTGCTCGCACACACAATTTTGCTAAAGATTTTACAAATTGATAATTAAGGGGTGTGGCAACTAGCTGTTTCGCTCGCAAGACTGTGTGGCAGCTGTTTCCCTTCTGTACAAGTGGCCACCAAGACAGGTCCACTGTGGATGAAAGCCAGGCATTAGATATTTGGTATTTCATGTGTTGAAGACATTCCAGGGCTTCTGGTAGTCTCACATCTCACCACAGTTTAACTCAGGCAGTGTTGTGGTCACCACTAAACTACTGGAATGCTGTGTTATGTTCATATTATGCTTGGCTACTATATTGTAGAACTGAAATGGATACTCTGAAAAATATATCCTATGGATAATGACTTCATCACTTTCTTCATCAGGAGCTTATAAGGACCAATAGTGAAACTTTTTACACTTGGGGCTGACAGTCAACTGCCTATGTCTGAAGCAGTGCTTTTGGTGCTCTAACAGATTGGCTGCCCCCTTGCTGCCAGCACTCACTGTCTCATATGCTGTCATACACTAAATCCATCTCTATAGCCAGTTAGAACAGCATGCTTCTTACCTTTTTTTAAGGCCGCATAATGCAGCCACCTCTTTAAAAGGCAAGGTTAGAAAATTTTGTCCCTACGGCCTGAATGATGACCAGTTTTCACTGTACTATTAGTGATTAGTGATCATGGGGATTATTTATTAAGATACTAAGATATACAAACGTTACAACCTCTAAATATAGCAGTAAATTTTTTACCCTGGTCCAATGTCTCGTACTAATCGTGACTTTATGAGAGACTCTACTGTGACAAATACATGTTTATCATGATATGTGCTAATCGCCTTTTTACAATTAAGTTTTACAACACAAATACATGTATAGTTAAACTCACCAATTGCGACTAAATCCCTTCAACATGAAAAGACAAGTAATGAGACAACCTTGGAGACAACAGCCACACAAGCCTATTCTGGTGCGTTTATTTAGTAGTAATATAAATTTTAAAGGCGTTTATTTACAACAGGACATAATTACGCGCCCCTCTATTGTCTCTGTACATACTTGCCTTTTCTTTACTATTCTCATTTCATTTCACAAGATCTCTTGGCAGGGGCATAGCTTCTTCACTTGAATTAGTCAATGCTTGAAGTAGATCAAGATACTCTAATAGAACAGTCACATTTCTACAAGTGCCATATTTTTATATTGTAAAGTCTGTAAGTAGCTAGTAATTTAAACTATACAATCCGATGCTAAGCAGAAGTTGTAACTATGCTAAATATTGATTGCTGTGTTACAGCTGTTTTGTGACTGCTCTAATAGAGTATCTTGATCGTTTCAATGCAGTACAAGATGAAAGGCAAAGTGTTATTAAGGGTTTACTAGTTAAAATGGGTGTTAGTTGACTGCAGTTGCATGCCACTAACAGGGCCGTCCAGAGAAATTAGAGGGCCCAGGGAAAAGAGTTAAAGAGGGGCCCAGGGGCAAGGAAGGGTCTAGATCCTGACTGCTCTATTAGAGTATATCGATCTTTCTTTAAACAGGTATTCAAGTGGCCCCTTTCGGGCTGTGGTAGGGGGCAAAATACCCCAGTTACCCCCAATGTGGGCGGCCCTGGCCACTAAAATTACAGTTATATTTTAATATTCTGTCACTGTAATCTGGGGTTTCTGTCAAAACCATGGAAACTCACCTACTGTTATCAACAGTGCATTGCTTATTCTAACAAATAGTATTGAAATCCCATCCAAAAACAGCTTATAGCTGTAAAAAAAGTGCGCATCCAAGTAAAGCAGAGTTAACTGCGACAAAAAGTAATGATATCATAATGCGGCCATGTGCGAGATGTGCAAGTTGTAAAATTAATATTAGCTAATCAGATAATACAATGTTATTGTTAAAGTGTTAATGAGAACTATGTGATGCTGCTAGTTTTTAAGTGTGTGAGCATCTTCATAAATGCCACATAAATTTAATTCTCAATAAAGCAATGTGTATAGATTCTCTGATAGTAATAAATAGTTTGAGTTTGGCCGCCTTTCCTGTATACAGCAATGCTACGAACAAAGGAAAGGCGGCCAAACTCAAACTATTTATTACTATCAGAGAATCTATACACATTGCTTTATTGAGAATTAAATTTATGTGGCATTTATGAAGATGCTCACACACTTAAAAACTAGCAGCATCACATAGTTCTTATTAACACTTTAACAATAACATTGTATTATCTGATTAGCTAATATTAATTTTACAACTTGCACAGCTCGCACATGGCCGCATTATGATATCATTACTTTTTGTCGCAGTTAACTCTGCTTTACTTGGACGCGCACTTTTTTTACAGCTATAAGCTGTTTTTGGATGGGATACTTGTTACCTTTATGGCTGAAGATACGTCACACACAGTTGCCAACAAAGTTGTAAAAACAATTCTGCCATACCTGCAGCATTGGTAGTGTAAACTAAAAAGGCCCAGTTGCTATCATGCAAAACAGCACTTTTTTGCTACCTGGAGTTCATCATTTTGTTTGTCTATTTGTTCACTGATTTCTTGTGACACCTGTAATTATATGTTTACAAATTGATGCACAGTCACTGTATGTTAACACACTTACTGGATGTTGTAAAATTCTATGTTCTCAGTGACATTAAGACATCCGTGCTAAAAAAGTAAATATGTGCTTATGTAACTATAAACATTATCTCCTTACAGGTCAAGAACAACTTGGAAAGTTGATGAAGTCGAAGACACACAATGTACATTGTATCAAAGATTCTTGTTAACTGCAGACGATACATCTTACTAGTTAATTCCAGTGAATCTGCATGTAATTATGTAAAAAGACAATGATACAGGCTACTGACCTTACCAGGTAATATCATTGTGTCCGGCTGCTAACGTCAACTGAAGGCAGACGGACATGATATGTATGTCACGTTTAAGCTAGGTGGCTTTCCTCTCCTCCCTCAAGTCTTCAACTTCTTACACACTGACTACTAGTAGCTAGCGGTGAGCTTGGATGGGCTGAATTCCTTACGCACCAGTCAGTGATACGACTGAGTCCGCCGAATTTTATTCTCTTTCCCAGAGTCTTGAACTATTTCTGCCGTGTCACAATAAGGCACCTAAACTCTCAGAGCAGTGGTGACTTCCATTGGAGCCAGTTTAATAAACCGGTGTGTCACACGAGACAACTCAGGTATGAGCTCAAACGTACCTAAAGAAACAATGAACGAGATAGATTCTAGTGAACGTCTAGTAATCATTCACAAACAAGTAAACACTTTAGTATCACCTTTTAAGCACTACAATTTCTCAGAGAAGCAAACCGCTTTCAACTACTCAACACTGACGGCTCTGTTGTTAAAGAAGCCATTTCTATGGTAATACTCTTCACTCTAAATTATGCACTTGTAATAGAAATGGTAATTAATAATTATATATACGTATTTTAAAATGTTCTTGACTCTTGAGTAACAATTCGTCCTCCTGCTTTCATACTGTCTGTTTCCTTCACCATGTCTTGGTTGAGCCTGTAAAGTAAAACATGAGTAAATGGCTGCCATTGAAAATGAAGCCTAAATAATCTACTTTCCTTTTTTACATTGAGTGGCTAGAATTGAACTGGTTAGTTAATGGAGAAAATAACATAGTGAGACAGCTATCTGACCTGCATGTGGCTCATTCATATGTGGCCTCAGCCATACTGGCTCACTGAGTTCACCTTAGCTACTAGCTAGCTGGTAATGGGAGCTCTTCAGTTTGGTGCCTTCACTTACTTGGAGTTCTCTTTACCCTTAGTGGGTTACTGTTACTCTCCTAGTAATCCAAACTCCCCTTTCAGAGTAAAATATTTTACTCCCCCAGTTACTGTTACTCGCCTGTTTTAACAGTGTACAACTGGTGTGGGCACACAACAGACAAGTGTGTATTTTACAGGAACCAAGAAAACACCATTTTCACTCGTCCGTAGCTTGAAAGTGCCTAAACATAAGTAACATTTTTGCTGTGGAAACTCCCTCAGGGTCCCATTCTTGAATCTGCCCAGCCATCAATGAGATGCATACCTTCAACATTTATCACCTTCAACATTTATCATCTTCATATTTATTAAGACGCAAGTGCTGAAGGTCTGTAGGACACCCGGTACTACAGCCTGTTTAAAGTTGTTACATAAAGTGTGTTCAAAAAAGTGGAAAAAAATATCCATGACTAGACCTGGGCAGCCTTAAACCTGCAGCCATCCGATTAATGCTTAAACGCTTACATGAGTCTGCCAGGTGGTCAGGATGTTTTCTCCTTATCAATTTCATGTATATGTATCCATAGGAACTCTAGAGAGTGACTTATTATTTCTAAGTACCCCATATGGAACCAAATGGATATTAGTTTATTTATTATTTTTCTTCTTAATCTTCTTTTTTTTCTTTTAACACACTTTAGAAAATCATAATAACTCATGTGTGCTTACTTTGAATTTTGAGGGCTGTAAGAGCATACTATAATACATTATTTACAGTCCAATTTTTGTAGTCAGACAAAGAACAAGTAAGATTTTTGAAAAATGTAAAAGCAATTTGTTTTTACGCTTGCAGGGTAAACCGCTTGATAGAATAACTTGAAAATCAGTCTGTACTTGGACTAACTATCATAGTGCAAACAGTTAGTGGATTAAAGCAATCAAGATGATGGTCATGGAGTAATAATAAAATGCCATATGTAACAGGCACATGACCTAGTTCATAAATAAAAAATAATTTGTTGCTATATATTCCTACCAGACAAACTACTTTACAATGACCAGTACTGAAGGTCCAGTAGAGAGTTCAGTTAATACTAACCCACTAGTGAATGCAAGTACGTTAAGTCATCCTGTAACTACATTCAGCGACATTTCAAGTCACTTGGTAGAGGCTTTAGCTACATTAAAAGTCTAAACCCACATTACAAGTCATCCAGTAGAGAGTTCAGCCACATTATAAGTCACCCAGTAAAGAGTTCAGTTCCATTACAAGTCTCCATGTAGACAATTCAGTGTATTACAACTCACAGAATAGAGAGTTCAAGTGAATTTGTTGGGTGATAATTTTACAGTAAATTGATTTTAAACAACTTGAATAAACACATAAACCACAATTGAAATATCTTTACTCTTTGTCATTCCAGGCCTGTAGTAAAGAATTAAAGCACCAAAGCCAGCCATAGGCAGTTTGCAATAACAAAAAGAGGTGATATCTATTCCAAAATAGCCAAGCTGTGAATAAAGGGTGCAGCCTCCTAAAAAATTGCAGGATGAAAAAAGTTGTGAAATCTAAGGTGGCAGCCAAGAAATGGCTGCAATGATGTCAATGCCAATCGTTTTTCATTGCAATCATTTCTTGGCCGTCACCTTTGATTTCACACTTTTTTCACTCTGGCATTTTTGGGAGACTACAACCCTTTTTCACAGCTTGGGTGATTTTGGAATAGATACCTGGATTTTTGAAGTAGCATAATGTTTTTGCTGACTATATGTAGTTCAATATTATGTGCTTATTTAGATATTCATTTATGTGTTTGCACAGTACCTTTAGTTAAATGCCTTACTTGGTTATATCAACCATCTTTGTCTTGTTTGTTTAGATATTCTGTGCAATAACCTCACAACACCATTCAATGGAGAGATAACATCATGTAGTTCTGGTAGTATTGGAGTGGGTTATGAGAGAGACACTTGTAGTTTCACATGTAACACTGGTTATGAGCTAACTGGTAGTGACACTAGGACCTGTCAGAGTAATAGGAGCTGGAGTGGTAGTGATCATGAGTGTAGAAGAGGTATGTCAACACATCTTTACAGGCCTTGGCATATGTCATGAGTAATACCTTAAGGTTCTCAAGTGTGTAAGGCCTCTTGTCACCTCGAGGGGTCTGCAGCAAACCAAAAATTACCTCAGAATTTACACAGAGATTATAGTAAAGATTTATGCTTATCAACAAGCAAAAAAAAATTTGTCATGCTGTAGGTATGCATAAATAAGTCCAAAATTTACAAAAAATTGGACCAATAATTAAGATTTACAAATTCTCTTCAATGGCCTATGAGATTTATACTTTGTTACTGACTGACTCCTTTATTATTATATTATTACATTTGATTAATGTACAACCTCTATAAGAGGAAAAATGTACATATTTTGATAAGAAAATAATATAGTCAGTTATAAAGATAACTGTTACAACTCTTTCTAAAATGTTCTAAGTTACTAGAAGTAACAACCTCCACCGGCAGATTGTTTCATAACGTGACAGTTGAAGGAAAAAAGGAATTGTGGTAAGCATTAATTCTGGTTGGAAATGTAACTAATTTGAAGGGGTGCCCTCGAGTATAGTTAATGTTGTATTCTAGGTTATGGTCTATAAGTACAGAATTGTTCAGTATCTTGTACATCATTATCATTTTTGCTTCATTTCTTCGTTGTTTGAGCATTGGCAACCCTAGTTGTTCTATCATACTTGTGACCGACGAATATCTAAAAAAGTCATTCATTATAAATCTAACAACTCTTCTTTGAACCATTTCTAGTTTCAGGATATTGAGTTCAGTAAAAGGAGACCATACTGGTGAGGCATACTCAAGAATAGGTCTTACCATTGTCTTATAGCATGCTTCTTTGACTGTTATTGGGCATGAACTTATGTTTCGCTGAAGAAAGCCTCTGATTGAGTTGGCTTTATTTGAGATATTAGTAGTGTGTTGATTCCAGGTGAGGTGCTGGTCTATAGTTACACCTAGATACGTAACATGAGGAACACACTGGATATCTGTGTTTTGGATGGTATACTGAGAGATGATGGGGTGTTTAATATTACATATACGTATAAACTCACACTTTTTAGGGTTGAAGCACATTTTCCATTTATTTGCCCATGACTGAAGACGATCCAAGTCACTTTGTAAGGTTTCACAATCATCAATGGTAAATATTGGCCTGTAAATTAGAATGTCATCAGCATATAGCTTCACTGTTGATCTGATATCATGAGATATGTCGTTGATGTAGCATAGAAACAGTAATGGGGCTAGCACTGTGCCCTGAGGAACCCTGATGTTACACTAGATGGTGCGCTAGCACAACCGTCCACCAATATAACAGCAGAGGCCTCATACAGTGATCAACTAAACATAACAACAAGATTCTGTTATTTTGTTAATGATGAAGCTGGACAAGTGAGGATGTCATTAGGCTGTAGTTACACATACGTAGTAAGCTTTTGAAGCCTTCCATGAATGGTACATGTATGAGCTAAAGCCTTTATACAGGGGCAGATCAAGGGGGGATCTCACATGACACAGCTGTATGTGACTGAATCTGGGAAAACTGGTATCATTATCCATGACTACAAGTTTGATTTTCACCACTAGCACGAAAGCTACATCAGTAAACTGTCAAATTTCACTCAAAAATCAGTCAAGCTTGTCTGCTTTTGCTTACTGTTTTTCCCAATCCCAGTACAAGTAGTGTGGGGTCTTAATGGAGTTCTGGCCAACCTGGCCATATGTGGCTGTGCAACTCCATGGTGATGAATAATGTGACCTGTGCTGTAAATTAGCTTTTATTTTTGCCAGTTTTTATACCTGAATGGCCCATAATTTTGGCCTACATAATTCATATATATGTACACTTTCCTCTTTCATTTTGTAAACAACCTCTTGCCATCCCCTCCATGCACCCACCACCCCTATTTGAGCTGGCCTTAACCTTGAGTTGAAAACTATCTAAAATGATAGAAACTTAACAGTTGGTTGCTTGTACTGTGGATGCTGTGGAAGGTAAAGAAATGGTGTAAAACGTGTGTAAATTTGGTACCCGTAGCTTCAACACATTAATTACTTAAAACCGGAATTTCTCGATGCATTAAGTAGGCGATAATACCAGTTTCCCAGAGACAGTCACAATTAGAATTTAACAGGCTAGTGGGGATCATCACAATAGAAAGTGATGGAAGTACAAATTTAACTCTATGCTTTGGCTACGTTGTATGGTTATTTTATTGCCAGTTGTATGAATAAAAGAATTGAATTTGCACTTCAGGTGATTATCTCCTTCACAACATTATTGTAATGAGCCCTACTAGCTTGTAAAAATTTTCCTTACAGTTTTATATTGAGTATATATTTCCATATCTGACTGGATCTACATATTTCCGTATGTGGCTGGATCTACAAGAATCCCACATGTTAGCCCACATCTTATTTTACAGTACAATGCAATAAATGCAATGGGTGAAATATTTATAAAATGAATTGTTTTATAATAAAGGAATGTAATAACAGCAAAACCTTTGATAGCATTATGATCCCCAAGGCAAGAAGAGTTCAAATATCTTTGTTTCGTGCCAGTACCACTCATTTGAAAAATGTGTTAACATGTGGGGTTCTTGTAGGTTCAATCACGTAGGGTTTCAATGCAGGTCTCTGGTTTAATAGTCAGTATTCTCGACTGCTCTGTTAGAGTATTTTGCTGTGACTACTCTATTAGAGTGTTTGGTCATTTTAGCTGAAGGATCCAACAACAATGCAAAGAAGCATTGTGCTGTAAAATCTGTATATTGACATGATAATCATATCAAGTATTTTATGGTGGCTGTTTCCACCTCCCTAGAATTCTACTCACTCTTTAATTTCCTTTGTTTGGATGAACACGACAGAGCCATAAACAAAACCCTTGGAGACACAGGAATGACAACAATTACCCCACTACAGTGTGTAATAAAAGCTGTCAATGATGTTACCATAGAAATCAACAGCAAATAAATGGCCTTGTGACAAATATTTCCACTGCAAATAATCATACAATTCAGTTTTAAATTGTTCACTAAATTGTCAACCATTGTATGTAGGGACGTGTCTATTATAACAGAATGATTTCAGGAATAATAGGTAGTCGAAAGAATTGGAGAATATTCCAGAATAATTGGATGAGTTCTAGGAATAGTTAGTGCAAAATTATATTTTTCTTGTAGTGTAATGCAAAAATCTTTTGAATGAAACAGTGCAAGCATCAAAACAATTGAAAAGATCAATACACTCTAATAGAGCAGTCAACTCTCAGTGCACAATTCCAATATAGCAGTCACTTTTGCAAAACAAAAAAAACTCTCACTAATATGCTTGTTTCTGCAGGAATAATTGTAGGTAAATTTAAAAAGAATTGCCAGAATGAATAATTGGAAGCTCAAAAAGCATAGTAGACTCCTGCCTAATTGTATGTTCAGCAAACTCTTGGCTATATGTTCAATATCGATGCCTTGAACCTTGCATGGTGTATTGTTGGCCAAACTCATGAACAACAATTAGATAGTTGCTCAGACAGCTGTACAAATTGTAATGAATAACTAGCCGTGTTAGACAGTCTCCTCATCCTCCTGTCCCAATAAAATCTCCAATCTCAAATCATGTGATTGACATTGCTCTTCTGTTAGCTATGAATAAGCAATATATTTCTTACTGTTATCATGGCATTCCAGGTCGTGATAAACTGTAGTAATCGTTTGCTTTCTTGTTGATTGCAACTTCGGATTCACAGATTAAACCAGTTACAACATTGTGGGTGCTTGTGCACTATATACGGAAAATATGGCACTCAGTGTGGGGTCTTGAGCCAAATACAGCACTTGGCTTCACCTTATGCTGTATTTGTCTTTTGACCACATCCTCATGCTATATTTTCCATATTGCACTCGTTGCAGTGCTTTAAATTATAATTCTTACCCATGTTTTATATAGTAGTATCAAGAGTGAATAATTTTACTCTTGGTAGTATGATATTTGCTTGTTAATTGGTCATTCACTGTCATTCAATAGCTGGACAGACTTGTATAGATGTTGTTGATGATGTTCAGCAAACTGGTGATGGTCAGATCAGTATTGGTAGAACAGTAATTGTTCCACGTCTCAACTTCACTTGTAATGGTAGGATAATCAACATCAGGGTTAGGATATTATCTGATCCTGATCCTGATAACACTGGAACTAATTTTCCTTCTATACAAGTATGGAGACAGTCATCAACTCCACAACTCTATAATTTAATTAATGTAGTTCAGATAGAATCAAGTCATCTCAATAATCAGTTAACCCACCTAGAAGCTATCATTTCACTTACTGGTGATAACAGAATACAATTTCTATCTCGAGATGCTATAGGATTTTATAATCCATCTGATTCTGGTTATGTAACTAGAGATATAATAACACCTGGATATGTGTTCTATTTTTTCCTTGGATCTGATGATTCATCACTTAATCTTAATAATGCTAACTTTAGTGCTGATGAACGACAACCATTGATCCAGTTTACACTTGGTAAGTGATAAGTATGGTGACAGTCTTTTTTTGTGTGCTGAGTATTATACACTTCAGTATCATAATGTACATATGTAGATATTCATCTATCTGTTTGTACAGTACCTTAATTAAATGCCTTCTAATTTTACTTAATTATTAACCATCATTGTTCTTAAATGTTTCATTTTGTTTAGATATTCTGTGTAATAACCTCACAACACCATTCAATGGAGAGATAACATCATGTAGTTCTGGTAGTATTGGAGTGGGTTATGAGAGAGACACTTGTAATTTCACATGTAACACTGGTTATGAGCTAACTGGTAGTGACACTAGGACCTGTCAGAGTGATGGGAGATGGAGTGGTAGTGATGATGTGTGTAAAAGAGGTATGTTAATAATTATAACGCATCTTTATTAGGCCATACCAAATTATATACACATGTAGTTCCCTGTCCTTCGCTTACTGACCCTAATAATGGTACAATGACTTGTTCACTGGGAGATGATGGAGTTCCTTCCTTTGAAGATACTTGTAATTTCACATGTAACACTGGTCATGAGCTAACTGGTAGTCATCAGAGAACATGTCAATCTGATATTAGTTGGAGTGGATCACCAGTGTCCTGTGCCATTATGGAGTGTCCCTTATCATCACTACCAATGAACAGCATGTTGACTGAGTCTTGTAGTAGCACATATCAGTCAATTTGTGATCTACAGTGTGAAGAAGGCTTTGATGGTAGTGGAGAGCCATCATATGTGTGTGATGTGTTGAGTGATGGATCATCAGTAATGTGGATGACAAGTGGAGGAGGATGGAGTTGTGAAAGGAGTAAGTTGCTGTATTGTCTTTGGTGTTGTGTATTGTTTAAAAATAACTTGTGATATGTATACATAAGGGGTCACAAGAGAGATGTGTACTGTGCATAGTTATACAGTACAAGTTTCACTGGTTATGAGCTAACTGGCAGTGACACAGTAATGTATGTGCCTTTTTCATTTGTAGTTTTGTAGGAATTTTATTGTGTAGTTTGTAAGTTACAGTACTGTAGTTTAGAAGTAGTAGTTTGGAGCCTCAGCAGTGTAATTAAATTAAATAAAGCTTACTACTGTAGCTTAATATAGAATACCGGATTTATTATTCCAGAGATTATGTCTGCGTAATGACCCCATTCCTGCACTCACTCTAACTTGACTGCTCTGTTAGAGACTACCCAGCCTCCCCTGCAGAGGGACTGAACCCCTAACCGTTCTGTAATATAATGCATATGAAGTACATCTGCTAACATTACAGCATGGATTATAAGCTATACTCATATGGTATGGATATAGGTGTATGGTACATATTATACACATATAGTTGTACTGTATGATTATACTCTTAATGGTTGGTGCCATATAATAACAAAAACAACATCAACCTCCTTAGTTTATAAAAAGTATTTTCTGTGTATTGGACAGTTAGGATGACAAGGTTTGGAAATTTGGCCAGTGGTCCCTGAGAATTTGGCTGTCAATGGGTTATTAATTAATTAAATACAGTGTTAGGTATATGTCAGACAGAATATGTATGTAATATGCATTGTGTAATGGTTGTAACATGGGCGTGAAAGATTTTCCTGATATGTATGCATGTCCAATAGCCCGAGGGCAGCAGGCTGACAGTGTGAGGGCATACATGTCAGGAAAAAGCCTGAATACCCCATGTTACAGCTAATATGAACCATTTCCAATCCATAGCATGCTAATATTCAACACAGGACAATCATTCATCCTAGCCAATATGAGTGCAACCACTGGATAAATGGAGTTTAACTTGTTAAACAAAGTTAATGGAGGGAGATAATTTGTGACTGTCTCTGGGAAAACTGGTCTTATCGCCCATTTAAAAGTATCGAGAAACACCGGTTTTAAATATTCAGAGTGTTGCAGCTGGCCAATGGTGGTAGCTACGCATACCAAATTTTCACACGTTTTATAATTTCTTACCTTCCTGGTCATCCACTGAAGAAGTAGTCAATAGCTACGTTTCCTGCCATTTTAGATAGTTTTTGAACCAGGGTTGACTGTATCAGGCAAGCTGCAAAAAGGGTAGGAGGTGGAGGTCCTGGAAGGCAGGCAAGATGGTGTTCAAAAATTGAAGAGGAACGTGTTGGGATGAATTAGGCCAAGTTATTGGCCATTCAGGGCTCAGAACTGGCTAAATGAAAGGACATTTACAGCACAGGTCATTGTCCAACACCACAGAGCTGTACAGCCACACACAGCCATCTCCTGGTTGGCCAGGGCTCCGTCAAGGCCCCAGACCACTCATACGGCTTGTCACTGTGCTTTTAAAAAGCAGCCAGCAAAAGCAGACCACTTTACTATGGTCGACTGTGACAGTGAAACTTGATAGTGCATTCATTAAGCTTTGTGTTTGTGTAATTTTTCCCTTTTTGCTGTTGCATGTGCATATTTGCCTGGCACTCATGTTCACCATGCCATGTCCAGGATAAAGCAGTTGACTGTTGACTTTACCTGTCTCCATTGATTTATAACACTTTCTGTATACTTTTCAACTTGAAGAACAATTTAACTCACCAAAGGTTACACTGCTACTATATAACTAATCTGAGAAGGACCCAGTTATCCCAGAAACAGAATCTCTATGGGCATGTCCATTTTAGTACTTAGGGGTATCAATAAAGCATACAGAAAGATGTTTTGCTATTTTCTCACCTACTATTTCTTTTCAGCAATTAGTTTCACGCTTATTGTACTTGATATTTTGGTCAACATTCATTTACAACAGCATGGTGTATTTACTCATTGTTACTCCTGATTCATATAACAGCGATATATTGACCACCTTCATGATCACTAGACAGCATTGGTTGGGTGGAATCAAGCACTTGTACATACCTTAAAAGTCGCCCTAAATTATTTTTAATGATTATCTACAATTTTGTAATTATTTGTCAGAAATTTTTATTAATAGACTGATGGATTGATTTTTTTATTAGCACATACACATGAGAAAAAGTTTACAATGCAGCATTTCAAATCAATAAAAGAAAAGTCTTATCGCTCAAACTGTGGGCAGAGAGGCAAACTCTGCCCAATCCTGTATCGATGAAATCGTTGCCATGTTGGACATCAATAGCAACCTTCTGAAACAAAAATTGGGTGGCCCTAGACCGCTCCATTACCTGGGAGCCTATCTACCTCACTAATGAACATGCACATAATCTCCAAGCACCCAGGGTCTCAACACAGAGGGGATAAGTAAAAAGATGAAGTTAGAGAAGAATACTTCCTAATCTTAGCTGACTTTGCAGAGTTTGCCAGCCGGCTGGCACCACTTGCAGAAGTTAGGAGAAGTAGACAGATTAGATGGGCCCAGGGTGTCTGAACAGGTAAAGTCCCAGAGCAATGATAAGTCCTGCAACCAAGGAATCAATGACATGTCATCTGACCTCTTACCATCATCATGACACACACCGAAGACTCCAAAACAGCAGGTACACCTCCAGACACCAGGTACACCTCCAGACACCAGAGCGCAACAAATAGTTTCATTCACTGCAGCATGCCGAGGAATACAGCCTCCACTACACCTGCAAGACAAACTGTGAGTATCAAAAACATCAACATTACTGCCACAAACACGTATGTTTAACAACGATGGGAACACCAAGACATAGACCAAGAGCAATCCTCAAAGACTCATTATTCTGCTTAGTGTCCAAGGAAGGTACAGAAAGAGCACCACACTATGCACCAGACTCTGAGGAGGAAACTGACAACAGGCAAGCCTTTGTTTTAGCATCAGAAGCAGAGTCCAAAAGAGATGAAAAATGGTGTCCATAAAGCAGTTCATCCCAACCATGTTAAAAATATCTGTGGTCCTTGGATACTCAGCAGACCATTGGTCGAGAGCCTCATGGAGGAGAGAAGATTCAACAGTTAAGCCCGAAGGAGACAAGATGGAAGAAACTAGTTTGGAGGTACTATGAAGGGAAGAAAAATACAGTAACTGGGCAGACTTAGATCAATAGCACTATATCAAGACTCACGGTAGTGAGTCGCGCAGCCAAGAAACTACAAAACGTACACCCATATAAAAGACGCGTGGCCACTACTGTGAGTTATTTACGTGTAGGGACAGTTTTTCAATATTAGCCCCGGATTATGCAACATCTCTCAATAGGTTTGTGTTGCGCTACATGGTAAAAAATCTTTGGGAGTCGTTATAGTATTTCAACCTCACTAAAATAAAAAATAAGCGTATATACACATATTTCACTTTATTTCTCTACCTTATGTTATATCTAGCATCACGTTTTATACCAGTCAACATACCTGTGTGTGTACAGTCCATCTAGCACTGTCATTATCTAATTCTGGTTTGTCCATACACGTATTTTCTTCGATCAAACCTCTAATCCCTACAATAACTTTTAAAGACATGATGTGGACACAAGCCCCAATGTCTGATAAACAAGTTGTGAAAGCGTGCAGAACCGTAAGTTCCCTAGAGATGGCATTTTAAACAGAAATCTTTTAGATTCCATTTAGTGCCACACCCCATGCAAGCATTTATAATCGCCAAATGTCTAACAAGGTGTGAAGAACGTTCATAATTTCCAGATGCCTTATAAACAAGGCATAAAGAACAAGGTCACTAGTGAAGGTGTTTTAAGCATAATCTTCAATTTCTCTATTTAATTTTTAATAGATTAACCACGAAGGTCAAGGTGAATACAAAACTGAGGTAACAAGCCTATAGGAGTTACCACCTCTATGTAGTGTGTACCATGGAGCTTGCGTTGTGGCTTTCATTAACCATTATGCACATACCATGGTACAAAAAATTTTTGTAATGGAATGTGGTTTGGCAGTGACTGTATGAGCTTCTGTTGTGGCTTTCAAGTTTTGTAACATTGCTGGAATATGATTTGTGGCTTGCCGGTGACTGTGTATATGAGTTGGGGCCAGTTGTTGCACACAACTTGCACAATATTCAAATGTCATGGATAAGATGGCCGCAAAATCCATGAAAATTTCTTGCCATATGGTAAACATACAACAATGCTATTACAACATGTAATCAACATCAAGACATTATTAAAAATAGTTTTAACACCAGTGATGATTTCTTGGATGTCTGCATGACAACACAAGATTAAGTGAGACCTGTAAAAGAACATGCAAGCAGGCAGTGAACTTAACCTTAAATTAAACACACAAGTAACTAACCTGGAACAGCGGTCGCAACACCAAAGACACTTGCTTGGATATCTGATGACACAATCGGCCTACAAAAATCAACAAGTGGGCATTAACAATATGCCTAAAATCTGGATACTGGAAAACATTTTTATAAGCACGACATGTAAACTGACAGGGGTATTAGTTTGGTGCCATCATAACAGCACCCCTGATCCAGAAATAATAAACAACTATATTCCTTAATACTTACATAGACTAACCTGGAAATTCACTACACCCTTGATGTCACTACAGTTGATCCATGTACAGTTGACAATTGAGAACTATAAAAAAAGAATACACAAGATAACACAATTCCTCTGTATGTAAACTGATCTGAAATTCATGACTTCCTACCTGGTCCAAAGTTATGTATTGACCACATACAACTGCTACTGCATACTATAACCAGATTACCTGTAAAAACTGACAGGCGGGCATTAAATACAACACACCCAAAATCTATGTCACTTTACACAAATGACACATTTGAGGATTACAAGTTGGACCAGCAGCGACCTTACTACACAGTAGACAGGCTTCACTGTACATAATATTTAGTTATTAGACCAGTATGCAATGCAGATTAAGTATTGTTTTGTACAAGCATCATGTACATTACTTACGTCTTCCACCTACAGTTCCAGGACTTCTAAATTGGCACTATAGAGTGACAGTACTGATTAAAAGTTATTTGGTCTGTACGTGTACACCTTGTCGACAATCCATCCATGAGATAATTCCAAGCCGGATAATACTGGTATTTGCTGCTACTCAAGTTGGTACCATCAGAAGTTTTCAGCTTGGTCTCAGTGAATTTTCGCTAGTCAGTGCAGACGTTTGACAGCTAGTCTAAAAACCAATCGCATATATACACGTGGTTAATCAGTGTGAGGCGATGTGGCACTTTACACACTAGCCTCGATCATCTTTCTTCACTCCTCCTTTCATTTATACTGAACCTCCACTCCTCATTTCATTACTGAACCTCCACTCTTCTTTTTGTTGCTGATGGACCTCCACGAGAAGCTGCATGCATGAGTACATCAGTCTCGACTTTTAATATCCATTCAACTTCTTCAAGTGGTGTACATATGTTAGTTTCAAATTAAAGACGCTTCAGTGGCCTTCACCACTCCATTGAATCTAGTTACAATGTGACAAATGTTTATCATTCGTACTTCCCCTCTCAAGACATGGAGACTGCCATCAATAATTAAACCGCATATCACGTGTGTTCACTCGAGGTGTTACAGGGACTTTCCAAGACATTTCCCCCTAAATAGGTAACGTGATCATTATCAGTAGGGTGGAACCATATTATCTATGGTAAAACTTGTTCTTAGTTATGGCTCTACAACGCGATATGCGTACTTATTATTTTAGTATAAGCTGTCAAGAATTGTTAGTGCACTGCTGAATTATATTTTGTGTTTGTGCGCTGCTGAAGAAATGTTTAATTATTATTCGTACTTCCCTTTCAAGACATGGACTGCCATCAATAATAATAATATAAATCGCGTATCACGTGTGTTCACTTTTCACTTGAGGTGTTATTGTACAGGCAAGAGATTACCCCTAAATAGGTGAAGTGATAATTGTCAGTCAGGTGGAACTTATTTATTTCCAATAGCTACTGCACCATGGAGCTTGGCTTTCATTAATCATTATGCACATATCGTGGTACAACAAAATTTGTAACGGATTGCTTGAGTGTGGTTCATGGTTTGCCGGTGACTGTGTAGTGGGCCGGGGTTGTTCCACACAACTTGCACAATATTCAAATTTCATGAATGTCTGCATGACGACACAAGATTAAGTGAGACCTTTAAAAGAACAAGCAGACACTGAACTTAACCTAAAATTAAACACACATTCAACTAACCTGGAACATTGGTCACAACACCAAAGACACTTGCTTGGATATCTCTGTCTCTGATGACACAATCTAGCAGGCACTGAATTAAAAGAGAATGTATATACAACAAAAAATCAATATTCCAGGCTGGTAGATCCTCATAGCTTAACTATGGAGTGACATGTGTAATAAATGGGCACTAAACAGAGTGTACAACACAATTTTCTTTTCTGTAAGACTTTTTAACACATAGTAAGGGTACTATCAGCTCACCTACAACTACAAGAGCATTTCAAGAGATGTGATATTAACTTGTTACATCAAGTACAACCAATATGTGGTGTATGTTTGTGAACATGTGTGTATAGTGTTTGCACATTTTATGTGTGTCTTGTGCCTGTATTTGATGTAAGCATGTGTATGTAGTGAAATAAAAATAATAGTACAATGTATGTGATCTCTTTTTTAACCCTCAGCAAAGCATCTTGCTCTATAAGTGGCAAACCAAGGTGATAAGTTGTCCTCAAGACACTACGGCCACTATGGCAGTGGCCGTAGCAGGTTTTATTCATTGAAAAGTACAGAATGATTGATATTTTCTAATAGAACAGTCAGGCAATAAATACTCTAATAGAACAATCATCAAACAATATAGCTGAATATTTAAATATCTGTCTGAAAACACTCCCAGATCCAAGATGCAATCTCAGAGTTGCTATTTCAAGATGGTTGCATTCCCCAATATTACCTAGAAAAGCATGTTTTGCAAAAAAGTGTTGTACACACATCTTTGATAACTCTGACTATAGCCATTACTTGGCCTGATCAGTAAATTGCAGTAATTTCCACTGGACTTTGTCCTAATAAAAATTAACAGCTACTATAGGATTGTATGTTATATGCTCACCACTTATCAGCAGATTTGTGTTTGGTTGCAACACCTCTACAAGGCAGAATTCATCATACACCCCCATGGCTTGAACATTGAGTCTATAAATTATATAACTGACAAAACTTAGTGATATCCCCCAAAACATCTTTGCTGTAAAAAAAGGTGCGTCCAAGAAACTACAAGTATCTGTAACTCCTAACAGCTCAACTGTAGAAGAAGAGTCCATGAAATTAACTGGTAACCGAAAGAGCTGATATGTGGAGCGGCCAAAGATCAATGTTACTACAGCTAACTATGATTACCAAAGATTTACCAAGTCCATGCAAAAATACCTTGGCTGTAAAACAAGCAAATAAAAGTAACCGGCAATCAAAACAGCTGATATCTGAAGTGGCCAAGAATAAAAGTTAAGTTGATACAACTAACTACAATTATTAACTTGCAACATTGAATCTTAATCATTCAACTGTGTTCTATACATTCACCCTTGCTACATCCTAAATTAATTCTTTGTAACTGTAATTGGCTGGTAATTTGGCCGCCTTTTTCAATAGTCAGTGTAAAAAAAATGGTGGCCCAATTACCAGCCAATTAGAGTTACAAAGAATTAATTTAGGATGTAGCAAGGGTGAATGTATAGAACACAGTTGAATGATTAAGATTCAATGTTGCAAGTTAATAATTGTAGTTAGTTGTATCAACTTAACTTTTATTCTTGGCCACTTCAGATATCAGCTGTTTTGATTGCCGGTTACTTTTATTTGCTTGTTTTACAGCCAAGGTATTTTTGCATGGACTTGGTAAATCTTTGGTAATCATAGTTAGCTGTAGTAACATTGATCTTTGGCCGCTCCACATATCAGCTCTTTCGGTTACCAGTTAATTTCATGGACTCTTCTTCTACAGTTGAACTGTTAGGAGTTACAGATACTTGTAGTTTCTTGGACGCACCTTTTTTTACAGCAAAGATGTTTTAGGGGGGGGGGGGGGGGATATATATACGGATTCCCAAACCTCCTTTAGCAGCAGGAAGAATAAACTAAGCCCATGCAGAAGAATTGATTTTAATGTTGGTAACAGTCTGGAGGGAAGTATGAATCAACTCATCAAACTTCTCTAAAGTCCAGAAACCCTCCAGGATGGAGAAGTGTGCAGGAGACAAAGCAGCTTGGGGATGGCAAAACAATGACACAACGGATAAAAAGAATCATGAGCAAATAAATTCTCCAGACGTGAAATAAGAGTCTGAATACATCCAAGCTTGGACTCAAAATTTGAAGGTAGTGCATCAAGAGTAATAGGGGAACCCAGCAAAGTCACCTCTGAAGAATCAAGAAGACAGACACCAGGTGCAACTGACTGTAGTTCATCAACAAAGGGGGTGGAATATGCACCTGTAATGTACGCTTCACATTTGGAAAAGTTCAAGGAGAGCCCCAGGGAAGAAGATTGTTCTAGATTAGTTGTAAAATCTGCTAAAACAGATTGTGGTGAGCCGTCGAGAGTGCTATCATCAAGATACCAACATTAAATGTCGATACAAGTTCACTAGCCAAGGAATGGATGGCTAGACTGAAAAGGACTGGACCCAAGGGATCGCCTTGCTGCACACCAGTAGCAGATGGAATAGTGGAGTCACTGAAAAACAGGTGAGCTGAGGTATGATAAGCAAACCAGACAAATAGAAATAAACAACTAAACTTCTCCTTCTCAACATGAAGGAAGCGGTCACGCCTGAAAAACAGGATGGAACTTCCCTGATAACATGTAGTTGACTAAGAAGGTAAGTGACTTCAGCAAATGAACCCCAGCTTCCCCAGTAGACTTGGAAATCAACTCCTTGTTAATACTGGGGGTGCAGTTGATCTAGACCACTTGCATAGCCAGCTTCAAAGCTACGGATAGCATGAGTAACAACAGCACACGAAACTGACAAAACGTCTGAAGAATCATCGGGTGGTTCAGGAAACTCTAAGTCAGGAGGAGAGGATGGATGCTTTGACTGGAAGATCAGATAATGTCTTGTCATCGAAAGGTGCCAAAGTATCACTGGAACTAGCAAGGTGTACTGTACCAGTAACATCACCATCTGAGAGTTTGGCCTCCACTCAGCGATGCAGAGTTGAGTCATTAGACGAAGATAGGCCAGACCTTATAGGAGAATGTTGGTTGTACAGCAGAAACAAAAGTCCAGAGCTGGAAGCAACTGCTGCAACTTGGCGCTTTACAATAGTGGTAAGAGAAGGGCCAGATGGATCATTGCTAGATGTGTCAGGGATAGCTAAAGTTGTGCAGCCAAAAAACAGAAGTTTCCACCAGAGTAAGTAAGTCACCAGCATCCCCGGAAATACATGATAGTTGTGAGTGCTTGAGCAGTATGTATACAGGCCCCCTTTGGAATATATTGAAGAATTTGCACAGAATGGGTATTCTTGATGGAACAACGCAAACAAATCCACTCACCCATAGGAACATCACTAGCACCAGCACAGTCGTAGTGAAACCAAGCAGAACAGGGACTATCACACCCAATCAAGGACTGGTGACTGTCCGGTCTGCCACATGGACATGATGACGCTGCAGAAGGTATTTCTGTGCAGCCTGGTGGTCCCCAGCGATGGCTTCTTCGATGTTGAGGCATAGTGGTCATATACACTACACCTTCATCTTCTTAATTTTTTTCTTCTAGAGCCAGGGAGTGAACACCAGGACCAAAAATCTCACGAAGAAACAAGAGCTCCTTGGAATGTTTCTTGGAGTTTGATTGATTACCAATAATGTCTTCAAACAAGTACAAGTTGATAATGGCTACTGCTGCAGACTTGTTATTATAGAGATAAATGTTGATTGGGCTTACGTTGTGATTTTAGTGTATGGCAAGGAATGTAATGTATGCATTATGGACTTACCTTTGTTCTTCTTCATGTCCCACTTCTATAGTAGTTTTACAGTGCAATGGTATTTATTTAAGGCTAGTTTTACTTGCATTGATTATGCCGGCATAGTTTTAGGTATGAAAAGCATAAAGCATAATGCTGGCATAATGGAGCATAATTGCAACATAATGTAGGTAAGTTTCACAGTCAAGAGCTAACCTGTTTTTGGATGGTGAAATAATTTCTCTAAACAAATAGAAACAATGCACTACACTAATGCAAGTTTACACTTGATGGAATGAATGCTTTTCATTGTGGATTTGAGTTTTATAGGACACATGCAGTTACATACCAACTAGTATCAAGGCATGGCAAAGCAGTTTAGTTCAGCTTCAATCATTGAATTTGGTATTATTTAACGTGTCACACCGTCTGATTTCAAAAGAATGTCATATGATGATTATGATTGTTGAAAGACAATACTACAATGGAAGCTCTGATGATAAATAAAGTTAGTATTGAGTCAGATAGCTAGTGAATGTCTGGACATTGAAATTAGTAAAGTCTCTGCAGGTCTGCAGTGAGACTGGGGTTAATATCAAACCATCATCAAGATTCTCAAATACGTACAGCAGTCAAACACTCTAATAGAACAGTCATTACATGTCACAGAGATATGAGTGTTTATCCCCAGGATACTGATATGTTCCTAGCATGGTGTTGTAAATGCAAGTTACATATATATACTGTATATCTAATCCAAAACAGCCAAGCTGTAAAAAAAGATTGCGGTCCTGAGAAAGGCTATGGTGAAAAAAGATGTGAAATCCAAGGTGGCGGCCAAGAAATGGCTGTGATGGTAGGTTAATGGTAAAAATTTTAATAACGACAATTCAGGTGAATTTTGTGCCAAGACCAAGTGGCACCAAATTCACCTGAATTGTTGTTATTAAAATTTTTACCATTAACCTACCATCACAGCCATTTCTTGGCCGCCACCTTGGATTTCACATCTTTTTTCACCATAGCCTTTCTCAGGGCCGCACTCTTTTTAGATTTCACTTCTTTTTGTATTTGTATACCCCAAAGCCGGCCTATGGCCGGCTTTACGGCTTTTTAACCTATCATTCTTATCTTTACTACAGGAAGAAGAAAAGATGAAGAGGGTGATTTCTTTGTAGCTGAACTCTCTACAAGGTGATCCTTCTAGCTGATCTCTCTACCAGATGACTTGTTTGTAGCTGAACTCTCTACAAGGTAACTTCTTCTAGCTGATCTTTCTACAGGGTGACTTGTTTGTATCTGAGTTCTCTACAGGGCGATTTGTTTGCAGCTGAACTCTCTACATGGTAGTTTCTTTGTAGCTGAACTCTCTACAATGTAATTCTTCTAGCTGAACTCTCTACAGGGTGACTTGTTTCTAGCTGATCTCTCTACAGGGTGACTTCTTTCTAGCTGAACTCTTTACAGGTGATTTGTTTGCAGCTGAACTCTCTTACATGGTGGTTTCTTTGTAGCTGAACTCTCTACAAGGTGACTTCTTCTAGCTGATCTCTCTACAGGATGACTAGTTTCTAACTGAACTCTCTACAGGGTGACCTGTTCATAGTGGAACTTTCTACTGGGGGATTTGTTTGTAGCTGAACTCTCTACATGATGGTTTCTTTGTAACTGAACTCTCTACAAGGTAACTTCTTCTAGCTGATCTCTCTACAGGGCAATTTGTGTGTAGCTGAATTCTCTACAGGGTGATTTGTTTGCAGCTGAACTCTCTACATGATGGTTTCCTTGTAGCTGAATTCTCAATTAGGTACCTTCTTCTAGCTGATCTGACTACAGGGTGACTTGATTGTAGCTGAACTCCCTACAGAATAACTTGCAATGTAATATAATTCTATAATGGAGTAAATTATAAATGTAGCTGAATGCTCTATTAGGGTGACTGTTCTATTAGAGTATCTCGATCTCGCATGTGCTACACGTAGTTGGCTTTGGAATCATAACTCAGTGGTTTGTAATCCGATTCTTCTGTACTACTGCAAGGACTTTCTATGATAATTATTCCAGCTACGTACCGATTTTCAGCTCACTACTCTAAGCGGTTTGCCTGGTAGGCGTGAAAACTAACAGTTTTTTTATTCGTAAAAATCGATTGCGTAATTTTGACACAGGTTGGGTTTTGTGTCATATCTCGATGGCCTCTAACTGGATTCCTTTCAAACCACAAAAAGGCACTCTTACGATAGTTACTCCATCTACATAGCAATTTTCAGCTCATTCCTTCAAGCGGTTTACCCTGTGGGCGTGACAGACCTTCGACCTAATTTTATGCAAATAATCGGTCATAACTCCGTGAATGTTCAACGGATTCCTACCAAACGTGGTACTGAGATTCTCCTTAAGGCCCCTATTCGGTGATTATTAGTTTCTCATCCAGCCTTTCTAATTATTATGATGCGGGCGGGAGGGTATTACCATTATGCCATTATTTTATAGTATTAACACACTGATGTACAGACCTTGTCCAAATTGTCTTTCTTTCTTACTACAAACATTTCCTTCACCAGCTGATTCTACTTTTCGTGATCGCCAACTGTTTTTCGACAGTCAACTGAAAGCCTGCTTTGATGAACTCGATAGAGCACGATTGCAACTGGCACTGCCACAATTTGCTAAGGAAAACAACAGTTCTCCTGGTGATATATAGCGCATTGTAGCGTTCATCAACCAAAATTATAACAGTTTGGTATCACGTGTTCTTCTGAGCATGCGCAGAGTAAATAATGGCTTACCATGCGGTAGCTTAAGAAAGATGCGGGCGGTGGATGAGAAACTAATAATCACCAAATAGGGGCCTAACAAGCCCTTAAGTGTGCCAACTTTCAGCCCGATTGGAGCACGCATTAGTGTTTTATGGCGGATTTTGCAAAGTGTGCGAAAAGAAGAAGTAGAAGAAGAATAAGTAGAAGAAGAAAAAACGAAGAAAAAAAACCCAAACCTTGGCCGCTCGTATCTCGGAAATGGCTGGAGCGATTTTCTTCAAATTTGGAATGTGGACTCCCCTACCTAGCCGGCACATCTGTAGCAACTTTGGTTTCAATCGGATAAGGAATCACGAAGCTACAAAGGTGTGAAAATCGTGTTTACTTTCTTCCTGTAAATATACTCACGGTGTGGCGCGCTGGCTTCTTGGGCCGCACGACATACCGTGTGTCTTGATACTGAGCAGTTGCTGTCCATATATTACCTACCAATTGCTGCAACTCAGAAGATCAATCAGTATTCATGCATTATAATTTTCATACAAAACTACATGCAATACTGCCTATAGCTTCTGAGGGACTATAGATATGCCTACAGACCCCTGCTCTAATGTGCCTACTAACTCTGGAGCACATCAACTTTTCAAGGTATTGCTATTAGTGTGTTGCAGTTGAAGTGACACTTTCCCATTCAAATTTTATTATATAAAGAATTTCTCTGCACAAAAAAAATACACAAAATTAAAGTATCTAAACCAAAACAGCCAAGCTGTAATAGTGGAGTATTCGGCACCAAATTCACTTGAATAGTCATAATTAAAAATTTTGCCATTAACCTACCATCAGAGCCACTGATTTCTTGGCCACTACCTTGGATTTCACATCTTTTTTCATCCTGGCCTTTATCAGTTGGGGGCAGCACTCTTTCTTTTTACAGCTTGGCTGTTTTGGTTTAGATATCACTTCTTTTTGTATTTCAAGCTACAAGCTGGCCATATGGCTTTGGTGCTTCCTTTTAACTTTTTTTTCTTTACTGCAGGAACTGTGGAACAAAGGAAGTAATTGTGTGTATAGTTTTTGTGTGATGAAATAACATTGAATGATGATTATCACATACTGTTACAGTAGTTAATAAGGTGACTTCTTACATAACTGAACTGTTGCTGAAACTCTCATTGTTTGTAGCTGAACTCTGTACAGGGTGATTTGTTTGCAGCTGATTTATGTTGAGTTTGTACATTATTGATAAATAATAATAATGATCCGTGAAGTACTCTCTGAAAGACAGAAGGCGCTGCTTGCTCTTTTGTCAAACTTTCACTGGTTGTGATACTGTTTCTTCAATTGCAGGCCATGGGAAAAGTACCCTATTTGACAAGTTTTGTGCAGGGGATATTGAGCAGGTAGACTTCTTCCTTGACATACAGACTCCTAAAACACAGTGATTAGGGGTGGTATTGCCATTTTCAAGTACATTGACAATGCATCGGGTACTACTTTAGGAGAAAGTTGGTACAATATGCTTGCCCACAAGGCAACGGCTAGATTGATCAAGCCAGAGACTCTACCTCCAAACAGAGGGTGCAGCTGTACAGCATTCCCTTCCCACCTATCTTCAAACCCAGGACTGGATGCTGTTACGAAGCATGTCTTTGAATCCCCAAGAGTATGGATGGACTGTAGGGGTTCATAGTTACACTAGATCCCATGGCTTCTGAGGCACTACTCTGTTTCACAAGCTGTAATTGTCATGGAGATTGCAGTACCCAATGGCACAGTTGCAAGAAGAACAGCGTCCAGTGTATCTCCGCATGCAGAGGCATTAAATGCAAGAATTGCATCAAGTTGATATCGTAGAGTCTAGAGAAGACTCAGACATCGACTTTTGAGGTGTTTGACAGTGGGAGCCATATTTAAATTGTGTCTATTCAAGTAAATAGACATACGGAGGTTTGCAAATAGTGGAAAGTGGGAATGGCCTTTTTTCCGCTAAGGAGCAGTTTTGGTGCAAAACAAATGCTTTTATTCAATTCAGAATCATGAAAAATCCCTATTTTGACTCCACATAAGGCAACGTTAGACTTCTCAATTTTTCCCAAAATGGTTCTGAGTACCCCACATTCCAGCAGCTGTCACAGGTTCCCCTACAGGAGTTTTTTTTTCATATATGTTAGTAGAGACCTCTACAAACACATTGGTGAAAAATTTCTTGGTAAGGAATTTATTCCCAGATTTTAGCGATATTCTCTGACTATAGCTATAGAGTTACAAGGAATAAAACTAATCCACAGGGTCAAGATACTCTAATAGAACAGTCATGAGGGGTAAAAAGGTGTACAAAAAATGTCTAACTTACCAGGATTTGAACCAGAGAACTCCATAGTGAACACTCAAATCCTTAACCACTGAGCTACTGCTATAACAGTTGTTCACCTCACTACTTTAAAAATAGAAATTCTAGCTATAGTCTACTCAATAGTAAAGTTTATAATTTTATAAATCTACCAATGGAACATCCAGGTTGTTCTAGAACATTCTATGTGTGTTCTATTAGAAATCCTTGAAAAAATTGTCTGCTCTTTTGGAATATTGATAAAAAGTTATCAATTACACTCTACAATTTGTGAAATCAAAGTTGGCAGCCAAAATGGCTGCAATGGTGGTAATTTTAATTATGGCATTATCAGAATTTATTATCATAAATGTCATTGCCGCCATTTCATGGCCGCCACTTGATTTCACAACTTTTTCACCCTGGATTTTGAATGTTAACATAGCTACAAGTGTGTATAAAAATCCCTACGATCTATTTAATGCCAAAGTATGTACCACATAGGCACGTATGTTGTAATAGCTACTGTTTCATATTTATATCTCTTGTTTCACCACTTTTAATTGCTGGTATACCCTACTTCATTTTCAAACTTGTTAACTTTTTTGTTATAACATAGCTATAATATACACATGTAGCTATGAGTGTTTTATTAGAGTATCTGGATCTGGCTGCTTGTCTTGAGTGAGTTACACAACAGATTAAGAGGTGTAAAATTGCTAGTAATTCTTTTCTATAGCAAAGCTGCAGTTAGATTACTAAAGGGCATGGTCACACATTGAGGATGTGGCAATCCATTCTGATCTTTACATTTATCTACTCCCTCTTACAGTAGCGCACAAGCGTCTAGTAATTTTGTGGGATCTGAGTAATAGTTAGAGACCTACCACAAGAATTTTCGTGATTTTAAAAACCCAAGGCAAAGCTGAGGTTTCTTAAAGCCATGAAGATCTGAGGGAGTGGTCTCTAACTGACTTAGAAAATGGTGTGGATATTTATATTACTAGATAGATTGATTGATTGTGGGTTGAGTAAAGCATCGTCATGTCATCATATCTTGTGCAAAATCTAAACCCACAATCACTTTCTGTATTGTTGTATTAAAACAGTACAATAGCACTGCATAGTAGGGACCACAAAGGAGCAGGCGTGGTCCACGAAATAACATTATCCAAACACCAGCCTCAATTTTCCCTGATGACGATGAGGCAGTATTGGTTAGGTAAAACTAAGCCCAAGCAAGCTTTCAGATTGATCCGAAATGCTTTCAACAAGTTGCTATGGAATTTTAAAAATTATTTATTTAATGAATTTTCTACTGACTGACTGACTGACTGACTGACTGATGCTTCTAGGCATGATAATGGCTGAGACTATGGGCTTGATTTTTTCACTGTTCAATGTCGCTTCGACCCAAGAGGTGCCTTTTGGCATACCGCAGTAAGTAAAATGCATTCTTCATGTACTTACCAGTGTCCTCCCTTTGTGTCCCATTCATCTTTGCTGGCAGCAAAAAGTGTTGATTTGGCATTAGTACGTGATGGCTTCCCTTCATAACGGAAATTGTCCATATTTTTCATAGTGGCTGTTTTGATTACAGAGGTGCTTTTCGAACAGTTCTCGGTTCATACCTGCTGTGTAACGGGTTCATACCTGCTGTGTAACGGGTTAAACACAGCCGACAACAAAGCATAATGGATACTTCACTTTTCAGATGATAATTTATATAACTAGGGTGCGTGGCACCATTTCTTTCATTTGGTATGCATGGATTGCAGAGGTACTTTTTGAACAGTTCTTGATCTGAAATTCTGTGTAATGGGTTGAACATAGCTAACGATGAAGCATAATGGATACTTTACATTTCAAACAATAATTGGGGCATGAGGCACCATTTCAGATGTGGAATGCATGGGTTCACCAGTCATAACAATTGTTTACAAAAAAGTTAACAAACAAGTACACAGAAAAATTTGGAATTTTGAACTAGAGTAGGGACCATAGCACATCGATAAAAGTACTGAAACAAGTTGGAGTAGTACACAATATTAAATCACAGTAAAACAATAAGAAGTGTTATATCCCTACTGTGCATTTCCATTATGGTATCTTGAGCACAGTAGGGATATAACACTTCTTATTGTTTTCCTGTGATTTAATATCGTGATTTAATATTGTGCACTATTCCAGCTTGTTTCAGTACTTTTATTGATGTGCTATTGTCCCTACTCTAGTTCAAAATTCCAATTTTTTCTGTGTACTTATATAAAAGAAAGCTCACTGATCTGCTCAGATCAGGGATTAATTGTGAGATCTGTGATGCTACTTAGCACATCAGTGATCAATAATGAGGTGTGCTGTGTGTTGACTCCTTCAACTAGAGATATATATGTAGCTACGTATCTGCTATATAGGAGGTCTCAAATCATTTAGAGAACCTCTCCAGAGGTCTCTTCATGATTTTAAAGACCTCAATATCTCCCAAAGAACAAAAGATTTTATACATACCATTTCCAAAATACACTTCTCTAAGGATATTAATTCCCTTTATGGTTTCCTTGCATAAATAAGAAGATGACCATACAATCAAAGATAAAAGGAAAGACAAGGTGCGGAAGGCAGACACTCATTAGAACCAGAAAAGGCACAAGCTAAACATGAGTTCGTTATTGTGATGTAAAGTGGTGACTGTGTGCTGCTTCATTTGGTGTCTAAGCCTTATGACTGTGAGCTGGCTGCATGGCTGGCCAACTGACTGACCAACTAACTAACTAAAAAATCAGGTGATGATAATTTTGTATAGTAATTTAAATAGCTAAGTACATAATTTGTCTATGGATGTACAGGCTCCTTAAAATACAATTACAATTGTTTTAAAATTAATATGCGGTCTTTGTTTATTATGTTTTAACAATTTGATGTAAGACTGTTATTAGCAAAGGTGAATTTCATTACCTATAATACTTCTATGATGTTTTTAACCACAACATTTTGGTGGGTGCCATTCATTTTAGGGGGGAACGCTACTGCCATACTGTTTGATATTGTATAAATATCAACCAGGATCTCAAACAAGTGACAGTGGAGGATCGTCTGGTGCTGTTATTGGTGGAGCAGCAGGAGGAGTTGTAGTTATTGTAGTCATCAGTATAATGGTACTACTTGTATTGATTTATATGAGACAACTACATCAGAAGAAATCAAATTCAGTTGTGGCTGGGATAGCTAATACCATATCTGATAGTGAGTGTACATTATTATATACACATGTTGGAGTAAATGAAATTGACTGAGCCAAAGCCAGTGATTTTAGCTATATCTCAGTGCATATCTGTATAGCATGTTTGTTTGCTTTATATTGCTTTATATACTTTGTGTGTAATTGTACTGAGCTTTAATTTCTCCTTACTCACTTTGATAGCTTTACTGGCCATTACTTGCATGATACATGCTTTGTTGCCTTGTGGTCATAATAGTAGACTAGTTTGTGTCTTAGTCATGATATGCACCCTTGGTGATGCTCACATGTACTACAGGTGGTGTAAGTTCTACAGAAAAGAAAGTGAAGGAAGAAGAATACAGTGAGATAGTGTTGCCTCAGTTACGTCGTGATGATCCTATCAAGATGGACTCTAATCCATCATATGGATCTTACATAGGACAGGGTACTAATATTGCTGTTCAACCTAACCCATGTTATAGTGTGAACAGATCAAATGAGAAAATAACTGAAGATCGCTATGATTATGCTCGACCCACTGAGATCACTAATGTTGCTATAGAGCCTAATCCATCATATGGAGTAGCCACAAGGATGGGAACTAACACCAAAACTACTCCAGGCTCTGGTGTTACCATTTCTCCCAATCCAGCTTATACTAGTGTGAAAGCTAAAAAGTAATTCAGTGTGCTTATGTAGAACATCAAACTATTGCATCATTAGCTCTGTACTTTTGTAGTATATAGTGACATTTAACACATTCATTTTGTATTATTGTTAGTCAATTGTTTTTGGTTTTTTTTAGGGCTGAGCGATACTACCATTTTAGTATCACGATCGATACTAAAGCCGATACTGAATAGTTCACGATACTTACAAATATGTCAATCATAGTTGGTGCCACATAGTGTATTGCTCAGTATTCCTGCAGGAAGACTTCAAAAGTAGCATCAAACTAACCACTGTCAACCTTGTTTAAAGTAACAGTTATTGTAACACATGCTTTGAAGTTATGTTATGGTGTTCACACCTCTCTGCAGGGGTAACCAGGTTATGACTTACAAGGATTCTTGAGCCTAGTACAGCATAACAAATGGATTTTAATGACAGTAATGTACAGGCATGGTATCACGATAGTTAATAACAAAATATTGCGATATATCGCTAAAACGGTAGTATCGCTCAGCCCTAGTTTTTTTGTCATGTGCAGTGTTTGTGTTAGTCTCACATGCTAGACATTTCATATGGGCTTTCCATACAATCCAACATGCAAGACTATGTTTGATGTTTGGGTATTGTATAGAGGTACCTTATTTCCTTGGTTAAACCCCACAACTTTAATAGTCACCACATTTGAATATAGTGTCCCTTGAATAAACTCCTCAACTATATTATTTGAATTCATAGTCCTTGATTATTCTGAGGCATATTTTGCTTATCTTTGGCAAAGTAGACTATCCTGCAGTGATATTCTGTAGTGTTCTTAGTAAGGAAAAGAACAATAGTTGTTCTACATCATGTACAGAGGCCATACCATTTATCTTCATTTCTGGTGCACATCGCAGTGAAATAAACTAGAGCTACTAAACATGAATTAAATAAGTACATACTATTATTATAACAACAATTTTTGTTTGCTATACGGAATAGTTGCCACAATTTAAGACCTGCTTTTATGCTACTAATTGCCACCCTCAAATATTGCCCACCCTTGAATAGTAGTAGCCACACTGAATTTTGACACTAGGCTATAGTAACCAATACTAACCATGATGTTTAACCAAGAAGATATGGTGTATGTATGCTGCAGTGCAAAAAGATGGCTAATTTAGTTAACCATTAGAGTGAATAACCATGATGTATATGTTCCTGAAAATGTTTTGCAATCTTGATGTTATCTGCTGCAATTTCAGGACATCTAGATATCATAGTATACAGTATGTGTAATATTTCTTTGGCATACACTGTCAACTACAGTTATGTACATGTGTAGGGATACGTCGTCCAAGCCACTGGATACAGTAGAAGCATAGATAACTGATATTGTATTCTAGTAATAGAATACAAAGCACTTTGGTTCATGGTATATATATACCTGTAGGAACAATTTCTGGCAAATTTCTTTTAGTGGCAACTACAACAACAATTTTTATGACACCTTGCTACAAACTGGATTCCTAACTTTGTCTAAGCAACTAAGACATGCATTGCTTGGATTCTTAAGTGAATAAGTACCCCTCAGGAATCATTAAATAAAATTGGCTCTGCCTTGTTGATCACTGCATCGTTCCTTCAGGTTGTACACTGTTATCCCTATCCACTGAAGAAACCTTAAACTGCATGCTTGTCTTATTCATGCTAACATGTTGACTTCTTTTTTGCAGAAAATTAAAGATGTACTAGTCATCCACTATCACAGCAAAAATGTTCTGCTCTTTCTTTCTCTTTAGTTACTCTTCACTCTTGTAATATAACTAGCATTAAACAATTTTTAAAAATTATAAGAAATAAAGATTGCTGAAAAAGGCAAGAGCTAAGCAAGTCAACATGTTACTCCATACTAGAGCTACTATGGAGCATGTCAAAGATATATAGCCAAACAACTGAAATTGTCACACACAGATCTCTATTCAAACTCAATGATACGGTACATATTCTGATACATAATTGTGACCAGGTGAGTGAAACAAAGGAATGTGACATCCCATCACACAAAAGATTATATAATTATTTTGATACTGGAATAAAATATCTGGACTGTTCTATTAGACTATCTTGATATTCACCTCCTGTTATCAAAAAGCATACAACTATTAACAAGAAGGTATATATGTGACCAGATTTGATGAAACCAGGCTTCCACACACATCCAATTCTTTGACTTTAATCACTTGATTGTTTGATTGCATTATGTAATAGACCATATAACCATAACCATATACTCATGTACATGACTGTTCTATTAGAATATTATTTTCTAGCAAAATTTGCAAAGTTCATGTTCCCTAGTGTAAACTTGCACTGATTATGGCAGTATTTGCTTATTGATTTTACCTATCAGCTGTGTCACAAAGTTTACTGGCAAAATCAATGCATCTTTAAAAATTTTTAAACTTTTTGTCAGTACCAATTTTCTAAATTAGGCTATGCAACACTACAGGATTGGATTAATACCTGTACTGTAAAATTCCTCTTATTAAGCCTTAGTTTTTGAGCCCTTAATACCCTATAACTTTCCATTTCTGTATTTCTCCATCCATTTAACTCAAGCCACATAAACATAATAATTATTAGTTGCTCGTGTTGCCATTTTTATGTCTCATCAATGATTGCTTGCATCATTGGTTGTTGAATGCAGTTAGCTAGCTGTTTTGCAATATAAAAACATTTGCTAGCTACAACAGACTATACAGGTTGTATTCTGATGTATATAACATAATTTAGTAATCATACAGTACGATAATGCTGTATAGTAGGGACCACAAAGGCTTGGGTGTGGTCCATGAAAAGCATCAGCCTCACTTTTCCCTGACAACAATGAGGCAATATTGGTTAGGTAAAACTATGCCCAAACAAGTATGCATTCAGATCAACCTGAAATGCATATGCTTTCAGCAATTTGCTATGAAATTATTAAACAGAATTTTCTACTGACTGAGTAACTGATGCCTTCAGACAAGCGTAACTCAATAATGGCTAAGGCTATGGGCTTGATTTTTTTACTGTTCATTGTTGCTTCAGCCAGACACATACCACAGTATGTACAATGCATTCTTCATGGACTTACCAGTGTCCTCTTTTGTGTCTCATTCATCTTTGCTTAAAGCAAAAGGTGTTGATTTGGCACTAGCCTTCCCTTTGCCGGAAGTCATCCATATTTTTCATAGTAGTTACTTTGATTGCAGAGGTGCTTTTCGAGATTTGTAGTGCTGTGAAACAGGTTGAACCAAAGTGTAATGGATACTTCACTTTTCAGACGATATTTGATAGCTGGGGCGTGCAACGCCATTTCTTTCTTTTATGCACTATGCGTAGATTCACCAGTCATAATAATTTTGCACAGTAGAGATATAACACTTCTTATTGTTTTACTGTGATTTAATATCGTGCCCTACTCCAGCTTATTTCAGTACTTTTTATCGATGTGCTATGGTCCCGACTCTAGTTGAAAATTCTAATTTTTTGGTGTACATGTTTTAATAAAACAAGTAAAGTTAGCAAACATCCACCCATGCACTTGCATTGCTATTTTAAGAAGCATCAAATTTTGTGGATGAGAAAATTCTAAAGACTAGGTGCTCAGTAAGCTAATATTTTTTCCCACTCAATAGGACCATAACCATGGATTCATGCATATCAAGACACACGGTAGTGTGTCGTGCGGCCCAAGAAGCCGGCGCGCCACACCCGTGAGTATATTGACAGGAAGAACGAAAACGTCATTTTCACACCTTTGTATCTCGGTGATCACTTATCTGATTGGAACCAAATTTGCTACACAGTTGCCCGCCAGCCAAGGGAGTCTACATACCAAATCTGAAGGAAATCGCTCTAGCCATTTCCGAGATACGAGCTTCCAAAGTTTCGTATTTTTTTCTTCGTTTTTTTTTCTTCGTCTTTTCGCACACTTGCAAAAATTGCTATAACTAGCAAACGCGTACTCCGATCGCCTTGAAATTTGGCACACAGAAAGGAAGTCCAAAGGCGAATCCTAGCATCCAATTTGGTACAAATCCGATGAATGGTTCAGGAGTTATGACCGATTATTCGCGTAAAACAAGATCGATTTGTTGTCGCGCCTACAGGGTAAACCGCTTCATGGAATGAGTTGAAAATTGCTATGTAGATGGAGTAACCATCGTAGGAGTGCCTTTTGGTGGTTTGAAAGGAATCGAGATAAAGACCACGGAGATATGACACAAAACCCAACCTGTGTCACAATTACGCGATCGATTTTTATGAATAAAAAAGTATTAGTTTTCACGCCTCCTAGGCAAACCGCTTAGAGCAATGAGCTGAAAATCGGTGTATAGCTGGAATAATCTTCATAGAAAGTCCTTGCAGTAGTACAGAAGAATCGGATTACAAACCACTGAGTTATGATTCGAAAGCCAACACCGTGTAGCAAATGCGAGATCGAGATACTCTAATACAACAGTCACCCTAATAGAGCATTCGGCTAATTTATTTATTCCATTATAGAATTTTATTACATCACAAGTTATTCTGTAGGGAGTTCAGCTGCAAACAGTTAATCTTATAGACAGTTCAGCAAGAATACAGTCACCATGTGGAGAGTTAAGCAAATATATCACTATAGAGATTCAGAACATTACAAGTCACACTGAAGAAAGTTCAGCTATAAACAAGTCATGCACTGTGTAGAGAATTCAGCTACAATTAAGTCACTCTCTAGAGAATTCAGTTACACAGAATTCAGCTACACACAAGTCACTGTGGAGAGAGTTCAGCTACATACAAATTACCCTTTAGAGTGATCAGCTACAAACAAAACACTTTGCAGGGTGTTCAGCTGCAACAAATCAACCATTAGAGCGATCAGCAATGAACAAATCAACACAAATCTACCTGTAGAGAGATAAGCTAGAAACAAATCACCCTGTAGGGAGATCAGCTAGAAACTACACACAATGTAAGGAGTTCAGCTACAAACAAATTACCTTGTAGAGAGATTGGCTACAAACTAATCAACCTGCAGAGAGATCAGCTACACACAATTCAACTTGTAGAGAGATCAGCTACAAAAAAATCACCCTGTAGAGAGATCAGCTAGAAACTAGACACAATGTAAGGAGTTCAGCTACAAGCAAATCACCCTGTAGAGAGTTCAGCTACAAACAAACCAACCTGTAGAGCGATCAGCTAGAAACAAATTACTCTGAAGAGAGGTCAGCTACAAAAAATCACTCTGTAGAGATATCAGCTAGAAACAAATCACCCTGAAGAGAGGTCAGCTACAAAAAATCACCTTGTAGAGAAATCAACTACAAACAAAACACTTTGCAGAGAGTTCAGCTACAAACAAATCAACCTTTAGAGCGATCAGCAACAAACAAATCAACCTGTAGAGATATAAGCTAGAAACAAATCACCCTGTAGAGAGTTCAGCTACAAACAAATCAGCTTGTAGAGAGATCAGTTACACACAAATCAACCTGTACAGAGATAAGCTAAAAACAAATCAGAGTTCAGCTAAAACAAATCAATCTGCAGAGAGATTAGCTACATACAAATCACCTTATAGATAGTTCAGCTAAAAACAAATTACCTTGTAGAGAGATCGGCTACGTACAAATCACCCTGCAGAGAGATCAGGTACACACAAATCAACTTGTATAGAGATCAGCTACAAACAAATCACCCTGTAGAGAGATCAGCTAGAAACTACACACAATGTAAGGAGCTCAGCTACAAAAAATCACCCTGTAGAGAGATCAGCTAGAAACAAATCACCCTGAAGAGAGGTCAGCTACAAAAAATCACCCTGTAGAGAGATCAGCTAGAAACAAATCACCCTGAAGAGAGGTCAGCTACAAACAAAACACTTTGCAGAGAATTCAGCTACAAACAAATCAGCTTGTAGAGAGATCAGTTACACACAAATCAACCTGTAGAGAGATAAGCTAGAAACAAATCACCCTGTAGAGAGTTCAGCTACAAGCAAAACACCCTGTAGAGAGTTCAGCAACAAAGAAACCACCATGTAGAGAGTTCAGCTGCAGACAAATCACCTTATAGAGAGTTCAGCTACAAACAAATCACCCTGTAGAGAGATCAGCTAGAAACTAGACACAATGTAAGGAGTTCAGCTACAAGCAAATCACCCTTTAGTGAGTTCAGCTACAAACAAATCAACCTGCAGTGAGATCACCTACAAAAAAGCACCTTGTACATAGTTCAGCTACAAACAAATTACCCTGTAGAGAGATCGGCTACAAACAAATCAACCTGTAGAAAGATCAGCTACACACAAATCAACTTGTAGAGAGATCAGCTACAAACAAATCACCCTGTAGAGAGATCAGCTAGAAACTAGACACAATGTAAGGAGTTCAGCTACAAGTAAATCACCCTGTAGAGAGTTCAGCTAAAACAAATCAACCTGCAGAGAGATCAGCTACAAATAAATCACTTTATAGACAGTTCAGATACAAACAAATTACCTTGTAGAGAGATCGGCTGCAAATTAATCAACCTGCAGAGAGATCAGCTACACACAAATCACCCTGTAGAGAGATCAGCTAGAAACTAGATACAATGCAAGGAGTTCAGCTACAAGCAAAATCACCCTTTAGTGAGTTCAGCTACAAACAAATCAACCTGCAGTGAGATCACCCACAAAAACGCACTTGTACAGAGTTCAGTTACAAACAAATTACCCTGTAGAGAGATCAGGTAGAAGAATTCACCTTGTAGAGAGTTCAGCAACAAAGAAACCACCATGTAGAGAGTTCAGCTGCAAACAAATCACCCAGTAGAAAGATCAGCTAGAAGAAGTTACCTTGTAGAGAGTTCAGTTACAAAGAAACCATCATATAGAGAGTTCAGCTACAAAGAAATTACCCCGTAGAGAGTTCAGCTAGAAGAAGTCACCTTGTAAAGAGTTCAGCTACAAAGAAACCATCATGTACAGAGTTCAGCTACAAAGAAACCACCTGTACAGAATTCAACTACAAACAAATCACCCTGTATAGAGATCAACTAGAAGAAGTTACCTTGTAGATAGTTCAGCTACAACAATTCACCCTGTAGAAAGATCAGCTAGAAGAAGTCACCTTGTAGAGTGTTCAGTTACAAAGAAACCATCATGTAGAGAGTTCAGCTACAAACAAATCACTCTGTAGAGAGTTCAGCTACAAAGAAACTGCCATGTAGAGAGTTTAGCTGCAAACAAATCACCTGTAGAGAGTTCAGCTAGAAACAAATCACCCCGTAGAGAGATCAGCTGGACGAAGTCACCTTGTAGAGAGTTCAACTACAAAGAAACCATCATGTAGACAGTTCAGCTGCAAACAAATCACCCTGCAGAGAGTTCAGCTACAAAAAAAATCACCCTGTAGAGAGTTCAGCTAGACAAAGTCACCTTATAGAGAGTTCAGCTACAACAAATCACCCTGTAGAGAAGAAGTTACCTTGTAGAGAGTTCAGCTACAAAGAAACCATCATGTAGGGAGTTCAGCTACAAAGAAAACACCATGTAGAGAGTTTAGCTGCCAACAAATCACCTGTAGAGAGTTCAGCTAGAAACAAATCACCCCGTAGAGAGATCAGCTGGACGACGTCACCTTGTAGAGAGTTCAGCTACAAAGAAACCATCATGTAGACAGTTCAGCTGCAAACAAATCACCCTGCAGAGAGTTCAGCTACAAAAAAATCACCCTGTAGAGAGTTCAGCTAGACGAAGTCACCTTATAGAGAGTTCAGCTACAAAGAAACCATCATTTAGAGAGTTCGGCTACAAAGACACCACCATGTAGAGAGTTTAGCTGCAAACAAATCACCTGTAGAGAGTTCAGCTAGAAACAAAATACCCTGTAGAGAGACCAGCTAGAAGAGGTTACCTTGTAGAGAGTTCAGCTACAAAGAAACCATCCTGTATATAGTTCAGCTACATTTCAAGTCATCCAGTAGAGAGATCAGCTGCAAAAAAATATCCTGTGGGGCATAATGGGCATGTAATAAATATATGTACATAATTTGTATAATTACTAATAAAATCAAAAATAATTGAAGTACTAAAATTCTTCTTTAAGTTCTTTTCTTCTTACTGTAGTAAAGAAAAAACACCTGGGTTAAAAAAGCCCCAAAGCCAGCCATAGGCCGGCTTTGCAGTATACAAATACAAAAAGAAGTGATATCTAATCAAAAACAGCCAAGCTGTAAAAAAAGGTGCGGCCCCCAAAAAGGCCATGGTGAAAAAAGATGTGAAATCCAAAATGGCGGCCAAGAAATGGCTGTGATGGTAGGTTAATGGTTACATTTTAATAACGACAATTCAGGTGAATTTTGTGCCGCTTGGTCTTGGCACCAAATTCACCTGAATTGTTGTTATTAAAATGTAACCATTAACCTACCATCACAGCCATTTCTTGGCCGCCATCTTGGATTTCACATCTTTTTTCACCATGGCCTTTTTGGGGGCCGCACCTTTTTTTACAGCTTGGCTGTTTTTGATTAGATAATATATACATATATAAAATGTGTAATTTTGCTTTCATTTTTATTAAGGATGGGTAATTAATTCGATTAATATGAGCTATCATCATGATTGTGATCCACTTAATCACTATAACAAAAATATTCAACTATATAGTAAATGGAAAAAAAATCATGGCTACTCTTTAAAAATTCCTTAATTACTGTGCAATAATTGCCGATTTTGATTATCACTAATTAGATGATGTCAATTATTGCCAACAAAACAATCATGATTGTTGTGATAACAATAGATCCTTTACACTCAGAGTATAAAGGATCTATGTGATAACAAATTGCCCATGGCCATCCCAATATATATACTATACATTATCAATTACTTTTGTGTATTATGTGTAAATTATTAATTATTTTGCTATACACTGTTAAAAATTCAACCAATACAATTAATTATTAGCTAATACACTTAAGTAGCTACATACGTACATATCTTCTAAGCTTGACTGTTTATTAGTTTGTATGAAAATTCTTTACACAATGCCCTAATGCTGCATTTCATATTCATTAGTGTATAAGGATGGAACACATAAGGCATGGTTCTAAGGGCATTTTACCAGTTTCCGGATACCAGTCAGCTTTGAAAATAATTAAAATTTTAAGTCTAAACAAGGTGTATTACATGTGCTAAATTACATGTGCTAAATTACATGTGCTAAAAAGATAGTAACTTTATAGTGATCAAACTACGTGACTTCTTTTGTGCACAAAATTGCTTCTCTCGAGCCTTAAATGTAATATGCACCTCTAAAATAATTATTGATTAAGCTGTTGTGACTACTGTAACTCTTTTTTTTCGGTAATGCATCAAATCTTTCTGTATAGAATTGAAGTGGTATAAGATTTAAACTGTGAAACAACTTATTTGGGTGATATTATTTAGGGCTGCACCGATTCCACTTTTTACCGATACTTCAAATACCAAGTACTCAGCTGGAAAGTATCTGCAAGTACAAGTACCGATACCAAGTACCCTTAAAGTAGCTACTTCATAGTGCACACATTTATTATATAGTGCATTTCATGGTATTCTTGTATACATTTTCAGTATGGTTCATGTTTATAATGAAGTAGCCAATCAAGATTCACGAAGAAAGAAGTCACTGAAATGCGTACCAATGGATATTCCAGCATTCTTCTGGAGAAGTGTAGATAATATCATAATGGTTTATAAAAACACAAAATTAATATTCTAATACTGAAACAGCCACTTCTACCTGATTGCTCTATTAGAGTTATTGACTGTTCTATTAGAGTATATCGATCTTTTTCTCAGTAAAGCGTTTTCACACGTAGGTACGGTTTCAACACAGATCAGTGATTTTACTGGTAGTTAACTATTAGTGTTATACTTGATGCTTTAGGCATCCACTGTGCTAGTAAAATAAGCAAGTACAAACGAACGTTAGTTTTATTCTCGCACGTGATAAGAATCGGTATCTGCGACAATATATTAATGGCCGATTCCGATACTCCATGAAAACAGCACTATCGGCCCGATACCGATACCGATACTAGAATCGGTGCAGCTCTAATATTATTAATATGTAGCTAATTTAAAATGTCTCAGAATAGACTTCCCCCACCCCTGATGGGCTTTTCTGCCATTGAGTTGGAAACCAGTCAGCAAATTTTCCAGAACCGGCCCCTGGAACATATCCTGTTAAACTCAATTCCTAGTTTACTTGGAAGTTCTCTATGTTATTTTGGTCATTAATGTGTCTAGAGTGGGCTGAGGAAGGCACTCAGAGCTCCTTCAGAAACTTGTTACTCCTGTATTTAAAATGGGAACTTGATGAGTGCAACTTCATAACAAAGCTTAATGATATGTGGAAGCTAACTACAGGCTCTACTTAGCCTTCTACTGGCTGCTTTTAACGCTTAAAACATATTGCTCACATGCGCAGAGCCATACAAACACACACTCGTGTATGTTTTTCAGTAAACAATATCTGCAGGAGCAGGCATGCATGCACAGCCAGCCTGTGACCAACTTTGGACATGTGAAATTGAATTAAGATCTAGACTTTTGTCCACCCCTTCACCCGTGCATGCATTCACCACCTGATCAATGCTAATGTCAATTATTTAGCTTGACAAAAAAGTGCTGTGTAACAGAACCAATTGAAAGTCTGTAGTTACAAACAATATTTCCTTTTATTGAAGTTTCTCAATCGTGAGTGGGTGGCATTAATATTTTGCATGACATTGCAGTATGTTAAGGGTGCTCTGTACAGTCCGTTTATATGGCTTCCCATGACATTTAATTTGTTCTAGCAAATGTTCTGTACTTTTTTTACTGGATATAAGCTAACACTAGTACACAGTTTAGTCCAAACCCAACTGCTAAATTTGCTTTAGAACATGAGTTACAGTTTTTCCCTTTATACTAGAACTAGTCCTACAGTTTACACACAAGAGCCTTGATACTTTTATGATACACTATGCTAAACAACACAAACCATTGTGCATTTTTATTTTTGTCTTTTAGCTTCTCATTCATCACATATTTATCTTTTGAGATGACACTCCCAGAAATTACTAAAGTAGCTTGTATGAAAATTTCATGTCCATTGGATTAAAAATGATGGAGTAGTTCTAATTTAAGTGAGAAGGTGTAGAATAGCAGGATGTGTGTGCTTATTGCTAAGGGATACCTAATTTATGGGTTCTAAAATGTGTCAACATGTCACAGACGAATTAAGTGACCTTAATATTTCTTTTAGTGCAAAACAGATTATGTCTTGGGAAGTCTTGTACGAACTGTACAGAGCACCCTTAAGTTAAAATAAATTGTGTTGTAAATGTTATAATAATAGGCTAGGTGCATTTGTTACCCTGAGTATACCTACAAACGAAAGTCACATATAGTTCTGTATAAAAGGTCACTGCAGTACATTTTTTTTACAGCAACCTATTCAGCAACAGAATAATATGCAGTATAATTATTTGAACTGATGTTCCAATTGATAGCAAAAATTTGTATACTTAGATATATTTTTAGCCACCAGGCATCCCATTTCGTGTGATTACTGCAATAATAACGGGGGATTTAAATTTTACGCTTTGTACATAATTCACTAGTATATGGCTTCTTGAAATCATGTGAATGTAATACCATACATACATAAACCAATTAGAAATCAAAGCTGAAATTTAAAGCAGATCATTATTCTCACATAAAAATACCCAGTAAAAAGGACCACGTGTGGCTATAAGAGAAGCTTGTGAGCTCTTGGTCTGACAACTCTTCAGGTGAATCTTTCTACTGCTGTATCAAGTCTGCCATGAATATTTGTAAGATATGTTAAAGGTACAATGTTGTACTTGCTTGTTCAGTTGTGCACTTTTTGTCCCCACATCAGATGAACGAGTCTACAGCAATACTTGACAGTGAATGTAACCTCAAGAACATTATAATAATAATATAGCTTGCTAGTATGTCACACATCATCATGTTAACCACACACTTGTCTGATACCATATATGTGTACTGTATAGTTCAATTAGCAGCTACTGAAGCGAAAAATTATTTAACTCTTTGGTGATGTGATCACACAACAAAGATATGCATTAATTTAAATGTATAATACAATTGAGTCTTGCACCACAAACATGGACTGTATCATGTGATCAGCATCATTCTACTGGGAATTGTGAGAGAACTGAATCAGAATCTTGACACTAACACTCTGTGAATGTGGAATGATATATGTAACAGCAATGCAACTTGCTTTCATTGTAACTATACATATAATTATATGTATCCATTAATAAAAATAATATTATTAATTAAGTGGTAGCAGATGTATCACTACAATTACATTGTTACCATGTACACTGCTACCCACTTTGGCCACTAAAGTGATTAACTATAAATGCTTACTGATAGGATGCTACCAAAATTTACTAAGAAATTCCCTTTAGAATGCTACCCATCTAGGATCTGTTGTTATAAGTGATTGTGATCAATGCATTATTTTGGTTAGCACAACCTTCCATGTGTACATTCTGATTTACCCATCTCTTGTATGTATATCAGCTATGGAATATATAGCTTTCTGCTGTACCTGTAGTAATTATGATAAGCGTTATATATATGCTGCAGAGAGAAACTTATGCAGGTCACCAGCACTTTTACTTTCCACCCTGTATAATCTTTATTCACATTAAGAGTCAAATGAGAAACTTGATACTGGATACAGACTCCAACCACCTCCTGGGATATATTGTGGGTGTGTATAATATTATGCAGATGTTTTAAATCATTGAGAAGTTGTTTGTTTTTTGTGTGTGTGTGTGTGTTTTGTGCTGTGTATGTTGTATGTATATTTGTTGGGGGTGATTGTTCTTATAGGCTTTAGCCTCTTGCTCTCCCACAAAGAACTTTCACAAAGTAATAAAACAAATCATGTGTTGAGTGCTTATTAAGAGAATTAATCCATCAGTGTTACCATGGAGCAATAGTTTTATGCATACGGTATGTGCTCTGGAAACTTGGAACAATATCCAACAACATGTGATTGATAAGATCATGTGTGATTGATAAGATCATGTAATCTTATTATATTTCAGGGACCCCGCATAAGCCAAAGTCAAGACTTGGACAGACCACCGCACACTGGTAATAATCATAATTACTTGTCGGCTGGTCTGTTGAAGACAAGAAATATGGTGATGAAGATACTGACATGATGAAGTACGAAGAGTTACAATAATGTTCATCATTGTCAAAACATTGTTTGTTATATTATGTTAAATTGACATTTTGAGTTTTATTTTATGAGTATAATATATAGCCATAGGTGTTTGCCATTAATTTCCAAACATATATACATGTATTTTTATTTTATTGGGGTGACCAGAATGTGTGTGTATTGCAATTGTTATGGTAATTTATTGAGTGACACTAGCTATATAGTTGGTTGTAAACTGTATGCTGTATGTAGATGTATTGAAGGACTGGGTTTTGTGCACTAAATTATATGTGCAGCTTCTGGCAGCCATATTATATTGAATAACTGCTGAAGGCTTTGTATAGTGTGCGTGGGTGTGTGTGTGTGTGTGTGTGCTCATGTGTGAGTGAGTTAGAGAGAGAGAGAGAGCAGTAGCTAGTGGTAGAGCATTGGCTTGGTGGGATTCAATGCATGCATGGTTATGCCCATGCAGTTATTGTTATACTTGATGACCTAGTTGGTGTTAACTGATTAGGTGTGTTATCAATAGGTAGCTACATATGCTGAGCAAGAAATTACTCCAGGATCCAAATGCAATCTACCCAGCTGCTTGGACCTGGGAAGTAGCCCACCCAAGTGTTCAAGTGTGTCATCATTATTATGTCTGATGAACATAATAGATTTAAGACTGATCTTAGGGGATTATTTGTCATTGACTCTATGCTTAACTTGAACAAACATACTGACTCAGCACATTAACTAAAAAGCAAACAGTTCTTTAGCTTTCTTTAAAAAGGGGACCTTATTAACTCCATGCAAACATGCATGGAATAGTACAATTTCTGCAATGCCTCTGGAGTGTATATACTTCACACTTGTCACCGTTTATAATGAAAGTAATCAACCACTTGTTGGCTCATTGTTTGGATCATTTTCATTATTTTTATTTGTCTATATATCAGTAGTAAGCAGTCATCTACAAACAAGCTACTACATGAAGAAACAGTATCAGGTAGTGATATAAACAAGAAATAACAAGGACCTCAAAAACGTTCGTTGCATACACTGGGAGCCTCAAACAATATAATTTATCCAGTTCATTTGATAATCCCTTGAGCAATTTAGGTGGTAACCCATCTGGCCCCATTTTTTAAAAATGGGTCAATATCATTAGCAACTAAGCAGCAATTCATTTCAACTTTAGACATAGTTCCTGATGTGTATCTCTGATAGGTATAGCATTGTGATCTTTTAGTAAGTATGAGTAATAGGTAAATAATTGCCTACAATATCGGCACTTACCCACTTGACTCTAGTCCTGCTCCATGACACCCTAGACATTATTATCAAACCCCAACCTAGTCCCACATTAGCTCACCCTAGGCCTCCAAAATTACCTTGCAATTCCAGTAGGTTTGGACTGAGCCCGGTGTGACAGAAGCAGAGAGAGCTCCACCTTCTCAGCTGCTCTGGTGTAAATCCCCAATTCAAGCTTATGTAGCTACCCTTTTTGTTAGAATGATATCCTGCCAGGGGGAGAGTATGTGGAAGGCCGGCTCTTTCACTACACCCAGCCCTTCACAGAGGCTCACAAGAGTTGGGACAGGAAGGGAAGCACAATACACACAGTGGCAACATGTTTACAAAGACAACTGCACATGCATGAACTCCAATTGCTGCTCCCCACCCACGCACCTATGCATGCAATAACCTCAACTTTGGTTAATAATAGTATCTATAAACTGCATAGCTAGTATGCCCTTTAAAGTTTATATAGTCTGCTAGATATATTGGTGAAGTAGCTAAGTCACCACCTATACTGAGGAACTCTTGCAGAATATCTTTATAAAGACTTGACTTGACGTGTTGGCATAGCTACTTTATTTCTGCAAGTAATTTTGTTGCTTTTTCAATGTTTACTGAGTTGGTCCAAGTTATTATTTCCGTTTTATTCGGCCAGTTGCTTTACTTTCTGTTGTTTTATGCACACACCAAATACATACACCACTGAATTTCTACACCTTTGAACAGAGCATGTTCAGCCTTGACATCCTGGTGGCCAACACTGAGGCTTAGCAACTATTAGTGCAATGCCATGTAATACAGAGCGTGCATTGATTTTGGGGTTATGTGCAAAAAGAAAACTGTATGGGCCATTTGCAAGATGCAAGTTCCAGCACTGGTTTTGAGGATGCTGGGGGCTTTCACGAGTAGTAGGTGGTGTGTATTTGAGAAGTCATGTGATTTTGTAATAACTGTATAATTGTATAGTCTTGTAAATCTAAGATACAGTCAAATCAAGCCTCTGGTTGAATTATGCTATGGGTATGAAAGTATTGCTGATGGTTTATAAATCAGATTTTAAAATTGTTAACATTACAGATATTTCTATTAAATATTTGATTGCTCAATAATGACATACTGCGAAAGATCAGAAGTTACAAACATGATGAAATGGTGTCCAATTATGTAGAACAGTCAAACTACAGTGGTTGTTTCCTGTGCTAAAGCGACAGTGAATGATTGGATTAGAGGATCAACAAATAAATGCTGCTTTTAAAGTTTCTGTGGGGGCATGCCAACATCAATCTCCTTAGAAATAGTATAGTATGCTTTTTGTATCAACCAGAAAATGCCATTTATCCTTAGCAAATTTTCATTGCCAACGACTGACCAAGCCTGCAAGAATAGAGCATGTCAGCACAAACTACATCCAGCATCGGGATAACCCTACATCACAACAACCAGCCCGTAGGGTCCTCCCCCCCATCACACACTCACACACACTTTGACAAGCTACCCCAGACGGCCGAGATATTAGAAACGGTATTAGGCAACATGTCCAATGATGATCTGCTCCACAAGCCAATCACACCGAATGACGGTTGCCAAGTTGGTAAATTCCCCAAACAGGAGCCCCTACTCCCAGCAACCAGCCAACTGTATCTCTGGTCAATGCCACCCATATTACACTACAACACAATTCAGCTCCAATAAATATTGAAATATAGACTACCAAAATAATAGAAACTATAGAAGATATACATTTGATAAATTTCAAGTGTCTTGCCATGCATTACAAAACTAATGCACGGATACAAAAACAACTGTATGAAAATTATCCACAGTATGGACAAGTCACTCTCTGACGACCTCCAACATGTGTGTAAACACCACTCCACCGGCTCATCAATGAGCACTACAAGAAATTAAATACAAACACACATCAAATTGATATGCATATACATCCTCAATACAAACACACAACTAACAAAATTGGGACAACAAATCACTGAACAATCTGACTCATTTTGTACTAACAACTCAAATACCAGAAAAGGAGAATGCAAACAACATGAGAGTACAAATAATACGTGAGATAGACCCCAGCAACGAATAGATCTAACATTAGAATTTATGTATAAACAGACTAAAATGTGTCTACCCACAAGGTCTCAACTGGATAGAAAAGGACAAGGAGACCAGACACCTACTCTACCAACAGCACTGATAGCAGTAACCCCTCATCACCACGGAATGATAATAACAAAAACAAAAAATCTGTAATTACACATGAGCTCACTTGATCCCCAAATATTCCATGAAAAATCCAACACCACTCCACGGATGACAAGTGAGCTGTAGTAATCCCACCCCAGTGGTTGACGCCAGCATTGACACGCATAGCTAGAGAAAAAGAGGAACAATAACATTGAGCTAGTTATCCAACTAACTAGCTAACCATTCAACCTTAAGCACAAGAATAACAACCATTGGAGGCATACAAATTACAACATGTGACACCGACACACACACACACACACACACACACACACACACACACACACACACACACACACACACACACACACGTACATTCCATTCAAGTAGCTACATTGTATAGCCACCATAGGATCAGACCATAATTTTTTAAAGCCACAATTGATACATTCCTGAATAATGCAGAAGAAAAATTAATAGAAAACTTACAAATTCACTAATGTGCATGTACAAAAAAAATCATCAAACGGCAGCAGTAGCCAGATGACAAGTGGCAGCAGTAGCCAGATGACAAGTGGCAGCAGTAGCCAGATGACAAGTGGGAATGGCAGAGATAATGATGATGATCTATTATTAACACAACTCATCACTGATGAGCAGCCAACAACCAACTCAACATCTATTGAACAGGAGAACCAGCTCCAGCTGGAGAAAGAACTAGTGAAAATTAGGTTTCAACTAGCCAGGTCAACAAGGCAAAGAGACATACAGCAGTGAGGCAATCAGGATGGCACTGGCCCGTGGCAGTGTGCCACATGGAAAAATTGAGCCAAATATCATGTACAAAGACGACAGGGAATTCACCCCCAAGTGGATACAAAAATTGACTACGGCTGAACAAGATCTAGCCGCAACTATCATGGAGCATCTAACCAAACTAATCAAAAAATGTGATAGTCACATCAGGAAGCTCACCAGTGAATCCCTGGCCACAATGAAGAGACTTGATCCAGCCAATGCCATCACCCACTTCAGGGAGACACTGACTATGGCCAATGAGGAAAGACTAAAGTAAAACAGACATACAAAAGAGGAAACTACAGTCGAACAGAACAACATGTGGCACCCCACCCCCAAAAAACACAGGCCGGATAAGAAGGCCATCAACATTTTGCACTATTATAATGTATTTGTACAATTAATTTTCACTGTAATGTAATACCTAATGTCAGCACAATCATTTGCTAAATTCGTAACTAATAATTATTAATTGTGAACTTCTAAACACCGGTATATATCCTAAATAATTTGGGATATATCCTCAAATACTTGGAAATACGATGACCAGTGGAACTCCATTGGAACATAATTCAAAGGCGTCTACATCAGAGAAATGTTAAATACTTACAAAAGTCACAAAATGTGTTTCATAGCAACCAATCCACACTTTGATGAAAGGACCACTATGTTCAGAACTTTCCAACCCCTCCCCCCCCAAAAATCTGTGCTACGGTAACCAAGCCAAGGGTGATTCCAGCGAAAGGCCTATGGAGCGGCTGGTAGAGCATTTCCAAAAAAAGCCCTAATACAACTTATCTTCACCAGGATCTTAATAAATATTACAATAGGATCACAATACTGCTATCCTATACATTTAAATTACATGGATTATACTACCTGTGCGTTGAGCTTGTACAGGTAAATCCTTCTAGGCCCCATTTAACAGTTGAGTAAACTACAGCAATGTGAGAAGTTTCTTGTTGAAGGAAGCAACAGCAATTGGAACCTTTCGATATTTAACCACTTGTGCATGCTGCCTCTATCTCACACACATGCACCCACACACACACACACACACACTACACTACACAAAGCAAAGTTGGCTACCATGTTGGTATGGTCACCCCTACCCAGAGTGCATTACTCAGGTGCTAGGAGTCAGTGCTGGCATATCCTCCAGGGGATTGCAGGAGGCTATACAATGTCTCATAAGTGAAGGTGCATGTATGAAGTCCCACCTTGGCCTTCACCTGTATGTGAGGCATGAACGGTTGGTATTTGCTTCCTCAGGTACCCATTGATGTTACAGCTGGGTAGGCTACTTCTCCAGTTGACACCAGGTCCCCTATTATACAGTTGGATATACTGGAGCAATGTGAGTTAACTTTCTTGCTAAAGGAAACAACAACAGAAACTGGGCATAACCAAGCACTGCAACCTTTCGATTGCGCGCACACCCTGAACGGCCTGTCAGTCGACAATAGCTGCGTATAATGGATCTGAAGAACTGGACCTGGCACAACCATAACCTGACACAGTATCACTGGTGCAGGACGAGATCCCTTGTGATGGAAAAGTCTGCCACACTTGTAGTGGAACTCCCACACACATGTCTAACAGGGGGGTAGGACATGATGTCACAATGCATGTGATTTCAGTGAAAAGTTACATAATTTAATTGAATTCTGATGACAATTATATAACGGAAAACTAATGTACCAAGCTTCTAGCATCATTGTAGACTCCCAGGTCGATTACATTAACTCTTAACAGTAACTAGTATAATGAGCAATTACACAAGTCTGAATGATGCGCTATTGCAAAACTCACCATAAGATCACTGGAGCTTAATAAAGCTCAGTAGATAAAACAATTTCTACATTAGTAAATTATCATTTTTGACAATTACAACACTAAACTTTAAGGTGAACTAGAACTACATTATATTGGCAAAATGTACAGTATGGTCCACATCACACAATTATTATGATGTCATGTCCTACCTCCTCTGCATATCCAATACCCAGTGGCCACAGTTATCCATAAAATATATGGTTCAGCCACTTAGTACGTAGACTTTACAAATAGAGTGTACAGGTGCTGAGTGCATATTCAAATTAACTTGGCCATTTGCTAATTCCCTAAAGTGACAATTGGCTTGTTGTGGGTGAACTGATCAACTGACATTTGGATCAGTAATGAACTGTTAGACTAGCTGATTGCAATTAAACATCACCTTATCGTTAAGTGGTCATACAAAATCACACGACTTCTCAAATGAACCCAACCTACTACACATGTAAGCCCCCCAGTACCCTGAAACCAGTACTGGTACTAGAATTAATTGCATGTTGAATGGCCCAATTATTTTGTGAGTACAGTTGATTGTTATTCCTGTTAAAGTTTTTGCCTGTACAAAATTACATTGCCAACTGCATAACCCCAAAATCAATGCACGCTCTGTATTACATGTCATTGCACTAATAGTTGCTAAGCTTCAATGTTGGCCACCAGGATGTCAAGGCTGAACATGCTCTGTTCAAAGGTGTAGAAATTGCAGTGGTGTATGTATTTGGTGTGTGAGTGCACACATTTAATATCTTTAAAGTTTACCTGTCATATGCCTTCATCCTTGCCTTAATCATAGATATACTAAACTTTACAACGGGATTGGAAACGGAAGTAACTCACGTGACGTCTCTGTACAAATTCCTAATGTGACGTAACGAGCTCGAAAATCATCCATGTTTCGCTTGCGCTAGTTAGTCGCCATAGATACTGTCCATAGTTACGAGCGCGATATTATTTCTAATGGCTTTATTTGCCAACTATTAGCAATTTGTCAACTTTTAACTTGACGAATTGGTTAACCTAGCCTTGTACACAATAACAGGAATGCGTGTGCAACCACAAGAGGCTGTTGTTCGTAATAAACAAGCCACCAGCATGTCAAGAGGTAAGCGAATTATGTTATGGCCACACCGTCTCATTTTTGTAGACTTTTCACAGATTCTCTGTGTTGGGAAGCAGCTTAGGTAGCTTTGTTTTGAAATCTATATCAAGTGTGTAGTGTAATAGGCAACTTGGAGTTATTGTGTCAATTGTCATATTGTATAAAATTACTGCTTACCACTTTACACTTGTGGACTTTTAGTAGGCCCATGACCAATACTAGATATCAATTTACCATACCATCAACTACTACCACACTTGGGGGGTGTAAAGTGTGTGTTGGATTGCTCTGAAACCAAAGCTGTATGGCACGGGGATGAAAGACAGAATCTTCTAATAAGACACAAAATTTTGAAGAAATCATCCAAGCCACATGATTAGACATCCATCAAAGAACACCAAATGACAGTGTACTGATGACCAACAAGCAAGAGCTCAAGATGCACTACCAAATTATATGTTTAAACAGTACGTGTACTTTCAAAAGAAGTGACATAAACACTTATAGCTAGCTACATTGCACACGTAATTCAACATACACATATTACTACTGTACAGTTAAAATATTCAAAGTGTATGGTTTCTTTGTTAGTTAGTGTGAGGGATTGTCGATTTGATTTGATTTATAATTTAAACTCAAAATCAGTCGGCACCAGCCGTTCTTCCCTGGTTGAGTACACACAAAAAAAAACACTACAAACACACATACATTATGGTATATAGTACATGACACATGATACAACCACAAGAATACAACACAAAACATACAGAAAATAATTACAAAATCAATTAAGTAACTGACAATAAACATAAAAACAGTTCACCAGAAAAATCTCTTGCCATCACCATTTCCTGCATTCCACCACATATAGTATGTTCACGTTGAGCTGAATCCTGAAAAATGGCTAAAAATTAAAAGTGGATTTTTTCTCATCAGAGTTAACATTTCAGTCAACCAGATGATTATTGGTAACAGCAAAGGTGTCAACAACAGACACGTACAGTTTGGCTCCATTACAATTTTGGGAAAGGGCTGTAATGGACACTGTATTTATATGGCTTCCCCATAGGAAATGTATTGTGAAAATTTTGATTGGCCATAAATGTTATGTCAAACATTTGAACAAAAAGATTTTGAAACATTTTTAGCGGGTCAAGCAGTACTACAAATGAGCCAAATTTCAGGATCGTGTGTAATTGCATCCATGAGTTATTAAATGTTTTTGAGGGTTCAGCTCAATGTGAACATACTATAGTTGACTTATATCTAAAATGTTTTAATGCAAAAGACAATCGACATCGCATCAGCTGAGCAAAAATTGCAAAAGTTCTAGTATGGTAGGAGTGTGTACTACCAAACACAATTGGTGGATCTAATGGTAAACGTTGGTACTTGAACATTCTATGCAGAGCACAAAGAGAGCAATACTGGACTAATAGTTCAAAAGGTAACCAGTTCAATGAGTGGTAATGATGACTAACATGGTCATACTTGTGAAGACATCTACACAAACGGACAGCACGGTTCTGCATACGTTTGATGCGTTCAAATGAACAATGTGGCAATGAAGGACCCCACACAGGCAGGCAATAGATCAAGTGAGAAAAAACTAAACTTTCTGCGAGAGTTTTCAAGAAGTCATCTGTAAGGACATGCCGATGTTTACAAAGCAAATGCAGATAGTATGACATGGATTTACACACTTTTGAGACATGGTAATACCATGGTAAACGCTCATCAAATATCAGACCAAGGTATTTCTGTTTGGGCACCACAGATAGTATAACATCATCCATCATAATTGGTGGGTAACCATGTGGCAATCTTCTATTAGACACTCTAAACCACATGACAGATGACTTGCTGTAGTTCACTGTCATCTTATTAGCACTGGTCCACTGGTCAATTAACTTCAACTGACTATTCGTTAATGAAGCTACATCATCCTCAGTAGGTGCACTGCATATAATAGTGGTATCGTCAGCATACTGTAGCAGTAAACCACCGGTGACTTGAGATGGTAAGTCATTAACATATATTAAAAATAAGAGAGGGCCCAATGCACTGCCCTGAGGAATGTCAACTTAACACAGTCTGGCTGTACTGGTGCGGCTACCTTTAGCCAACTCTGTAGCAATGGTGAATGGCTTGTGTAATTAACTGAAGTCATACTGGGACCAATCAATCATGTTTATCCACTTTGTAGTATAATGCCACGTAAGTACTGAAGCTTCCATACAAGCCTCCTGCAAATCTATGAAATCATAGAATGACCTGGACTGGGAATTGAAGAATGTGGCTTGGTGGACCAAGTGTTCTATTAGCTAGTTGCAGACACACTTCCAGGACAGTATGGTATGGTATAGAATACATCTAAAGTCCGTTCTTTCAAATATACGACTCAGTACAAGGTCACGGGTCGTTGAAATCAGTCACTAAACAAACTGGATAAATTATGCACCAGCGTCCAATGTGTCACTACCGAAAATTCGCCGAAATACGGCTCTTGCAAACTCTTCAAACTTTTGTTATTGTCCTGGGAGACTTAACTGCTTCATCCTGAAGTGAAGTTAGCGACAAACAAACTACGGACACACCTGCTCGCCATCATCGTCCTTAGCAACCGCACACGCAAACCGAAACACGGATGTCATAGTGCGCGAGTTCCGTTTCCAATCCCTATGTGTATAGTATATCTATGCCTTAATCAACCATTTCACAGTGTCAGACAGGGGTGTCAGACAGAAGTTTCAGACGCTTCTTATACAGTAATAAGAACGCAAAAAACGCCTATAGGCGTTTACGGACTCAACCAGCGGTTCCGGTGTAACGCCATTTTTGTGGTTTAATAGTAATCACGTGATCCGTAGGATGTCTGTACACGGCGCTTGTTTGCGCTAATTAAATTGTGAGCCGGCAGGATCGAGGCCATACGATCGCGAGACTAGCAATCGGGGAACAGATAAAAGTCTGACAACAGACGAAGGTCACCAACAAGGATCGAGGTATTCATTAATGTGACGTGTACTGATTAGTATAAAGTGTGTAGCTTCAATTCGTAGCTTGCCCAGTACGGCTTGCAGACTTGATTATAGTACCCTATACGTATGTTGTATGTAAAGACGTTTTTAATCATTGGAGTCTATGTCAGCGTTTTGTCAACTATAGAGAGAGTTCAGCTTTCGTCTTTTTAATAAGAGCCTTGAAGAAGGGACGGGTACCATATGGCCCTTCAACTTTTTCAGAACTAAACTGCCGGGTACTCATTTTCTTCGTTAGTGTACAGAATGATTAACAGCACGAGAAACCATATAAGACGCGTGTATAATATCATAGTTAATAGAGTACTTAAACGCAATAACGTGACGTCACAAAATACGTACATTTCTATTGGAATTCCGTGTATTATCTATGATAATATACAGCTTGTCACAGGAGGGCGTGTACCTAGTGTAACATATTATATGTGCTTCCGTTTGACATATCATTGCTCAATTGACAGAAACATTAGTTAAAAATAGACCTATCAATGTATCCCTCCCCCCGAGGGGTAGCTAACGTCTTGGCACTCTCATACACTATCTGAGAAATCTACATAATTATTTGGAAATCCCAAATTCCGAACCACATACAAAATAGGTTATTCTCTGTTAATGAGTTCAATTATGGTAGCCGCTCTATACAATAAATCAAATAAGTACGCCTGTGCCTCTTCTGTAGTTCCTCCTATCCTCTCTTAGCTACTCTCTTAGGTGTTTCCTGCACAAGTAAAACTCGAGCATCATAGTAAAATTGAAATCAGTATTATAAAATAGTTTTGAACATTTTTAAATACTTAACTATTGGGACTCTCGCACACCATGTTGGGTTTTTTGTGTGGGCATTGATTATCCCTCGATCCCCTTGGGCATACATGGGGCTATAGTGGGGATTTGACACAGCTGAATGTCAAATGCCCCATAGTAGGGAAAATCCATAGTGTCAAATCCAATCTGTCGGCCCCAGTTGTAATGCGGTGATTTGACGTAGCATAGAAAATTACAACAAGAAACCATCAGTCAGTTACTGAGTCTACTGTTGCACCAATAATCGGATCGGTTATCGGAAAAACCATATTATCAGCTGTGTTTTTTTGTATATCGGTATTGGATCGGCACCATGATGGAATAAGCAGCAGATAAAGATATATATCGTATTTATGTATTCAGAAATACATGCTCATGTGCACCAAATGATATTTACAAATGCATTGGATTTAAATTTCCTATATTACAACGTTGTTATTACTGCTTCAGTGTACTGTCAGCTGTTGTTGCAACAATACTGCCACTGAGTGGTAGCCCATACCTTGGGACTCTTGTACACTATCTGAGAAATCCAATTAGAAACCTATTAAATATTTAGAAATCCCAAATCCAGAACCACGTACAAAATAGTTGTTTCTGTCTGTTCATGAGTTCAATTACTCTATACAACGATTCAAATTGACCGTGCAAAGTACACCTGTGTCTCTTCTGAAGTTCCTCTGATCCCTTCAAGGTGTCTCCTGCACAAGTATTAGCAAAAACTCAAGGTAAAAACATCTGATAAAAATTTAAATTATATTGTATTTACAAATACATTTTAAACACAGAATCTTTTTTGAAATACTTTAATATTGGGACTCTCGTACACCATATTGGGTTTTTGCATAGGCGCTGGCTACCCCTATAAACAAGCTAAATTGGTCTTTTACAATGACAAAATTGCTACAAAATAGACATGTTGTGCTATATCTGATTGGCTACATTTATCGGCTTGAAAATATGATTCGATGTCAGCTATCAGAATATTGGCAAAATCTCATATCGGTGCAACACTAATTGAGTCAGTCAGTCACTAGAAAATTCTGTTTTTTAATTCCATAACAACTTTTTGAAAGTGACTCGGCTCAATCTGAAGGTTTGTTTTGGGCTTAGTTTTACCTAACCAATACTGCCTCATCATCATCAGGGAAAAGTGAGGTTGATTTATTATGGGTGATGTTTTTTCGTACACCATGCCCAAACCTTCGTAGTCCCTACTGTACAGTACTATCATACTGTATGACAGCTAAGTATAATCCTGTACAGTATGAACACTAGTCTGCACTTAAAGCACTGAGATACTGTACTAGCAGCCTACTTGCTCTCTCATTCTGAAAAGTCTAATTAGTAAGAGCATGCCATGCTCCCGTGTATTGTACATAACCAAATAACCACAAACTGATCAACACCCATAGAGACACACAGGGTCCTATTGATAGGCCCCTGTAGCTCAGTTCATACCTGCATTTATATAAGGATGTTATGAAGCATGTTATCACTAGCTACAGCTATAGCTCTTTCACTCCCTATCCACTATACTACTCTACACCTACTCTATGTGCACGACACATGTATATATCATGTGAGAAATCATGGTCACGCAAATTTGAAGGTCTTCTATTTATGTTTAATGATTACTTAACACTTTACTACAACATTAACATTTGTTTTCTGCAAAGTGAAACATTGTACCTTGAGATGTCTGCTCTAGCAGGTGTTTGAGTGAATACTATGAGGAATGCTTACAGCTATTAATGAGTAGATTGTAGCTAACTATTGCTCAAAAATACATCCAAGACTAGATATTTAATATGCTTCCATTTTCTGGGGGGAGGGGACATGCCCTCAGAACCCTTATAGTAAGAGCATGTTATGCATGCTGCACACTAACTGTATTCAGGAACCATGAGTGGCCCACCCGACTCAATTTGACCAAAATAAAGCACTTCTAGGCGTATCACCGTCAACCCATCTATGGTCAGGTCCTGCACCTGTCTGTCTACTGTCGATTCTGTTTTATTATTTTTTCTACATATTGTACAGGCTTAGTAAAGTGATTGTCAGTTTACAAGTTATTGTACTATCAAGTTAGTACTGAAAGATGAAGGTACAAGCTTAAGCATGCTTTTATGCAGTTGTTTACTATGGCTGTGAGCAGGCAAATAATAGTTTGAAAACTTATAATGGAGTACTGACTCAGGTATGGTCTTGAGCCAAATATAGCACTCGGCCTTGCCTCGTGCTATATTTGTCTCTCGGCTACACCCTCGTGCCATATTTTCCATACCATGGTGCTTTAGCTAGTATATAAAATCCCATTGTTAATTTAGCAAGAATGTATTCAAGCACAAGGCATACAATACAATATAGTTTCTTCAATTTTTTTCATCTGTCATTTGGGGGTAGGTATAAACAGTGGACCTGGGAACTGGAGATCCCACAAGGACCCAGGGTCCCAGAGGACCTCTTGAGACCTAACTTTTCATGGACTTTTACATACTTTGCAATGTTTATACAGGGTATATATTCTGTACTTTTACTAGACACATCTGCTAGTCACAGTAACTAATCTCACTTGGCCAACCTACTTTCTGTTTGTTACAATTGTTCACACTGTGTTTAATTTGATTAGAAATAACAAGCACCTCTGAAAATTGCCTGCAGTAGGCTACTCGTGCTGCACAAAAACACGCTAGCCTATTATGTCACCAGTCAAATAAGTTCAGTGCACATGAAAATGACTTCAGTGGAGCAATTACTACATGCAGCTTGATAGACAGACGTCATGTGATGAAGACAATGACTTGATAGAAACAAGCCCTTGATTAATGCTACAGTTACTGAAGGCATGAAGAATGAGTGGCTTACAAGGAACTTATAATTTCTAGGCATTGTGCAAGGGACCGTCATGATGACAGGACAAAGAAAGAGTGATCTAGGCTATTTGAGACTAGCCACTGTGACTTGTAAAGGTATCAAATGTATAAACATTGTTAAGTATGTAAAATTCTCAAGAAAAATTCCACAAAACACGTGGTCCTTGGGTCCCTGGGTCCTTAAATCCCTGGTCCCTGAGTCCACTGTTTATACCTATCCATCCACCTAAAAACTGTATACGAACAACTGGAATGTGATAAATGATTGTCTAATATATGTATCCATCAGCCTTTAACAGCTCTTTGATTTTATCTGCATTCCTTAACCTGGTGCCAGTTTCCTTATATAGTCAAAGGGAAAATTATTTGGTATAGAATCAACACAAGTGCAATGGATGGCTTCTGTACTTGACAAACTGTCTGACCATATTGGCCTGCAATACAGTATGGTATGTATAGTATATTAGATCATGGGAGTTTGTGCTTTAGATTGACCAGAAACCAGTCTCATGGTGCTTTTCCAGTATTGTGGTAGGTATAACTATGCCCAAAAGTGCAACACTTCCAAAATTATATTTAAATTATTCAGTATTATATTTAAATTATTCAGTGGAATTTTCTGCTGACTGCCTGACTTACGTATGCCTTCAGACAAGCATAACTTGATAATGGCTGAGGCCATCGACGTTACTTCAGCCCAACAGGTTCCTCTTGGCATACCACGGTACATGTGATCCATGCATCATGGACTTACCTTTCTCCTCCTTTGCGTCCCATTTCTAGCCCAAGGTGTCAATTTGCAGTAGTGCAGTGACTTTCCTATGTTTGTAAATAGAGTCGTCCGTATTTCCATGGTGACTAGATTGATTGCAGAAGTGCTTCTCCTACTGTTTTTCATATGCAATGCTGTGTAATGGGCTGAACATAGCTAAAAGTGAAGCACTGAACTTTTGAATCAGTGATGGGGTGCACAAATCATCCATATTTTTTTTTTGGTGACTGAATCGATTGTAGCTGATCTTCATTTGTAGCGCTGTGTAACGGGATGAACATACATAGCTAAAAACAAAGGTTAATGGCTACTTTACTTTCAAGTTAGGAATTGATAACTGAGGCATGCATTCAGATGAAACATTTCCTCTGGCGCTATTCTTATTTTTTTGATGCAGTATGTACAATTTCACCAGTCATAACAAGGTTACAAAAAAAAAAAGTAAACAAACTAGTATAGGGAAACAAGTGAAGTCGCCTACACCTGCAGATATGCTAGTGGACATTTAACATCTAATTCAGTCATTGGTATAGACAAATTAAATGTCCACAAGTATATCTACAGGTGTAGGCGGCCCCCTACTTTTATTTCTATGATCCCTAATCAATTCCTTATACTTGTAATATTATATAATCAGCAATGGTTGAATTATCATCAGTAATTAGGTGGTTTAGTACTGATCAGTGCTCTTAAGAGTTGTGACAACTTTGCAGAAAATTTACCAAGTTCACTGACCATGTGAAAGGTTCAGGCAAATTTTTTGGTCACGAATAGTTTAGTTTTCTGTGAATCAAGAGAGATACCATCTAGATGGTCAAGGAAAGTCATAGACCTTTGTAATTTTATACTTCTTTTTATTGAGCCATGCAGGTAGCATTTTGGATTTGGGAGAAAGGATTCAGGAATGATAATAGGTGACAGGCTCAGGATCAGTTGTAACACTCCAGGAACTCTCATTCATGTGCTTCACATGCCAAAAAGAACATTTTGTTAAAGCGACCAAATGCCTATATTTGGTCACAAAATCAGATAACCTGGATTTTCTAGTGTCTCTGCAGCATTACACTAGTGATGTATGATATAATTATATTAATTATCCCGATAATTATTTGATTATCAATTAGTAATTGTTATAACATACCATGAAACTTGTATTCTAATTTGTAACACACACAAACATAGTGGTTTATAAAAACTAAATGGGTGCGTTAGTACAGTGTTACTACTGTTTTGTGGGGTATGAGGTGTGCATGGGTCAAAGGTTTGTAACACAGAATGAGGCATGAACTACTGCTTCCCATCTAGATCATAAGTATTCCAATATTCATTGCTGAGTAATATATGTGACCGGGCCTGCGAAAATAGGGCATGTGGGCACATAAAAATTGCCTACTTTTTCAAACTTTGACGTGTCATAACTTTGTATTCCATGACTCGGTAGCCATGAAATTTTCAGCACTTATTAAACATTTAGTTGGCTTTACAATACAAGTTACAGAATGAAAATATTCTATCCCAATACTGCAATATGACATGTTATGTGACGGGGTGTAGTTTGTGCCCACATGCCCTATTTTCGTAGGCCCGGTCACATATAGTGATGTATTAAATTAGCTTAATGTATTGGCAGATTTATGGTTTGTTTGTGGTGGTAGTATGATATTATATGGTTTCTTTGGTTCCTTTGAAGTAATTAGTGGCCAGATGGCATGTCCTATAATGGTGGTGCTTAACCATATTTCAACCACTTGCATACTGGCATTTGTAACACTGGCAGCAGCCCTTGATCTGCCTACAAGCCACTTATCATACTGTATGGTATGTAGTACTGTATATTAGGGACCATGAAGGTTTTACTTTCTTACAAAAAAATATTATTGACCAGAAACCAAATAATCGAGGGACACACCTTGTGATACAGCTGCAAGGTAAGACAAGCTTGTACGGAGTCAACAATAACAAAACCTACCAGACAAGAATGATAGTGGGATACAACTGCAAAATAACAATCCAGCAGGGAGTTAAACAGCAAACACAGCTGCCCTTAAACTCCTCAGATATGATCCACACCACAGGGTTCAGAAGCAATAGATAAACAATCACACAACTCAACAACAGTTAAATGCTAGTGGAGTATACTAATACTTTAATGGCTCTTATTACAATTTCTAAGTATGCATCATCTATCACTATAGTGTCTTTGTTCATCATACTTGTCACTATGCTATTTGCTACCAATCAGTAGAATTCTAGTAGTGCCACACCTGACTCTCTATTAGAGTAACTCAATGCCACTAACTACCGCATAGTTGAAAAATTTCCAGGGACAAAACTGTCATGAAACTAATTTTTGCATTTTTTTAAAAAATTCATGGAATTCTAAAAACAGTTTGTGGACATTTTTACATTGTTTTGCTAAGGTAATAGAATATGTAACTCCATACATTTCACAATTGTAGTAATGCTAAATTGAAAAAGTTTCCTCCCTCAAAAATGTCTGGCTATACAGTATGCTAGTTGTCACTAAAGCTCAAGGAAATCATCAATGTATTAGATAATCAATAGAATCCACTGAAATCAATCTGTTGTGCTGAGGCATACAAAGTCACAAAGCTACATAGAAGGTCAGGAGTTATCAATGTAATATCCATGTTTAGACTACCACAAGAAATTTGATTGGCTGAAAACGTGGTCTCTAAATCCCGTAGAGCCACATTTATGTCCAATAGAGACCATGCTCTGAGGCGATACAAAATATGATAATTACGCACCTATAACATCAACAGCTGTGCTGAAATAGAGGGAAGTGTAATGGGCTTGTTTGTACTAATCAACACTACATTTCTTGTGTACAAGCAGCTGTCAAAGCACAACAACAGCAACAATGAGTTGCAGTCCAGTACTTCGAAACATATAGCATGTGCTTGTAACATTGGCAACGCATGGGCATTTAAATGGGTAGCAACAGCCACATTGAGAAGGTGTAGAGGATTTTTCTAGTAATTAGCGATACATTTCTCGTTTACAAGCAGCTATCAACTCAAGGTACAATAACGAGTTGTAATCTAAATAAGTTAGACGTCAAGAACCACTGGGTTCTACGGGATTTAGAAAACCCTCAGGCCTTTAGTAGTGCGCTTGGGCACTACAGCCCAGGACCTTCAAGTTTTCTAAATCCTGTAGAACCCTGGTTCTTGACATCTAACTATTATTTAAACACCTTGATAAATTTTCAGTATTTCATTGAATTAAGTTACAATTAAAAACTTTAATGTGTCATTGAATTGCCTTATTTTTTAAGATTATACTTGTAGAAACTAGAATTTTTTGGAGTTGGGCACACTTGCCATGGATGTAGTTCTGTATGGAGTGTTTATGGATGTTGTCATGATTTGTCCAGTTTCAACTATTGTAAATATTTCCTATGGTGTTTACCACTGCTAGCAAACATCTGTAATGTAACTTTTTCGCTTTGGGGCTTGTGATTCTTTTCTTGTTTGTCAAAGTTGTACATATGCCACCATTCTGTCAATGTTTGTTTTAGCTTCTATGTTGTTAGAATACATGTATGTGTGTGGTTTCAACCCAATGGTCAAAATGAAAGAAAGCTCACTGATCTGCTATGTCCCCTGAGGGAGGCATTGCAGATCAGTGACCATTAGTGAGATCTGCCATGCCACTCAGGTGTGTGTGATCATTAGTGAGGTGTGCTTGGTGGTGACTAGATATGTAGATGCCTATCTGCTATATAGCAAGTCTCTAATCATTTTTGGAAATCTCTCCAGAGGTTTCTTAGAACCTCATTATATCAAAAGATCTAAATTAAATTAGAGTATTAAGTACTTGAATAACATGCATCATAAAAGTATAGAACAGATCATGATTTTTTATGTCACTTATGTTTATATTTCAGTTTCTTTCTGATGTGAAAAATTGTTATGTTTATTTTTTTATCATCTACTGTATGTACAATATCCTTACTACTTTGCATTGGTCACTCTATAGGGAAGCATTAACAAGTGATTTGCCCGATATATATGTATGAGCATGAGGGCCAAAGACCCGATTGTGAGTGAGTACATTTCAGTCAAATCACAAGTGTCCATATTACAACTAATACATTCCACTTGGGTGGCTCGCCTGTAAGTGTGGGAAACTACAGGAAGCTTTACGAGTGTATATGGGACCATGTGAATTTCAATTATGAATTATGTAAGAACATGACAAGGTGTTGCTAAGGCCATACGTAAGTGTATCAACACGAGCATGCAGAAAGCTTTGATTGTGGGTGTGCAATTAAATGCAGAAAGCTGGAACATGAACTCATAATGACGTTTCAAGTTTAACTTTACTAGCTATGAATAAACTAAAGTAGTGAATATGTTTACAGTGCTAATGGCCTAATACCATTCCCAGTGCTACACATGAGTGACGTCAATGTGACCAGACCTGCAAAAAGGGGTCTCGTAGTCTTTCCAAATTTCCAAGTTTGACGAGTCATAACTCATCATTTGGTTAACCTATTGTCTTAAAAATTGCATCCAAGACTAGTACTATGTTATGTGTGTAAAGTGACCAAATTTCAGGCTGGTACCATACTCACAAGTCAAGTTATGGATTGCTGAGTACATGCAATTGTAAAGGCTATATATAGACCCCTTTTCACAGATCCGGTCACATATAAAGGTGAAAATGCGAGCTCGTTTAAGAACACTACTAAAGTACTTACTTTTCTAGCCATGAATAAACTAAATATATTACAACTCTAATGGTCAAATCAATTAAGTGCAGCGAATGCTATATTATGTGACATCACACCAGGCTAGTGAATAATGCGAAACTCAATTAATCATTACTATAAATGACTTTGTAAACTGCCTAAATGAAAACAGCCAGATTGATTGTATCTTCCTAGATTTCTCAAAAGCATTTGACAGAGTGCCTCACAATAGACTTTGCAACAAGCTGTCTTACTATGGAATCAGTGGCTCCCTTTTGTTATGGATAAAGCATTATCTTTTCAACAGACATCACACAGTAACTATAGATGGAACTAGCAGTTACTCTACATCTGGCATACCCCAAGGAACAGTATTAGCCCTGTACCTTTTCTGTATTTTGATATACCCCTAAATGTCTCCTCAAAGATTAAACTATATGCCGATGATATTTTACTGCATCGTACTATAAATTCTGAAGCAGATTGCTCCCTTTTACAGAAAAACATTAACAACCTTATTAAATGGTCTAAAGACTGGCAACTTCTTTTCAACTTTGATAAATGTGAATTGCTCTATATCACTAACAAGTACTCTCCTATAGTTACAACCTACTACATGGACTCTAAAATTATAAAACAAGTCTCATCAGTGCAATATCTAGGATTAACTATCAATGAAAAGCTACTTTGGGGAAAATATATCTCCAACATTACAAAAAAGGTCAATTCTGCTTTGGGGTTCTTACACAGAAATTTAAGAAACTGTCCTACCCACATTAAAATCTCCTGCTACAGATCCTTGGTCATACTGATTCTTGGATATGCATGCACAATATGGGATCCTCATACCCTTAAAGATACTAACCAAATTGAGAAAATTCAACGACGCGCAGCTAGATTTGTATATAACAACTACTCATGGACAACAAGTGTAACTGGACTTTTACAAAACTTACAATGGCAGAGTCTCAAATCAAGAAGAAAAGTCACCATGATTTTTTAAAATTGTTCATAATTTATTATCCACTCCTCATAGCCTTTACCTCACCCCAAGCAATTCAAACACAAAACATCACAACTACACTTATCAGCGTCCCTAATACCAACCCCACCTGATCAAATGGACTCAAACTTTACAAAAATCGCTTCAACACTGCTATTAGAAGTCATAGTTTTTCACAGAGAATCGTCAATGATTGGAGCGCCTTACCCCACAAAATTATATCTGCACCTAATGTACTGATCTTTAAGACTAAATTAGATGTATTTTTGTATGACCGCTGGTTTGATTTTATTTAGATGTATTGAGATTGGTTTTGTAAGACTTTGTCTTTCCTTGTACCAATTAACAAATACTAATATTTAAAAGTTAATAGCCACCTCCATTCTTTTTTCCCATCAGCCATCAGACTATGGAACAACCTAGACTATGAATCAGTTAACCAATCTTCTGTGCAGCAGTTTAAGAATAGTTTAGTCAATCATGCATTGTAATTGTATTTTTAGTTTAGCACACCGCACTTTTGTAACTTTGCATGCACCACATGCACCTTATATTTGTGTTGTGCCTATACTCTAGGCTTGAGCCAATTATGCTTTGAAAATTGCCTATTATGCTTTTGAACAGTGCTCAGTCTATTATGCTCAAAATTATGCTCTCAAAATTAAGATTATGCTTGAGAGCTGACTGTTTTATTAGAGTATATTTGCATTTCCTGACTGCTGTATTAGAGTAAGTGACTGCTCTTTTAGATTATCTTGATCTTATTTCCATAAAGTGTGAATAATCAGTCAAAAAATAGTAAAATAATAACACTGCAAAGTTTTTGATATGAAATGCAGTAATAATGTGCAGTGTGCTCATGTTGTGCAGTATTTTTGGCACACACATTGTGTGTTTTAATTAAAATTCTTGAAAATCATCCTATTATGCTGGCATAATGATTGATGCTTTTGCTAGCCTAGTATGCTTGAAATTATGCCAGCATAATTGGCACAAGCCTACTATACTCCCCCTTGAGGTTTTGTACACTATTGAATAATAATAATACTATTTGAAATCTGCATTAATTTTTTCATTTACCTTTCCCTCTTGTTTTAATAGTGTCCAAAACACAGGATTTAATGTATTCCTAATGCATGGGTAAACCACCAGTTCTGATACGTATATAGGTACAGTATATCCACAAGCTTGTACATACATGCATCCATTCCTTTCAGAAAATGAAAAGGGTGGGTATTTTGATAACATGACTATATATTTGTATTCACATTACAGCAATTGGTGATATGGACCTCATCTGTTTAGTAGTTGTACTGGTGTGCAGTGTAACATATTCAGGTGAGAAAAGCATAAATTTATATTAAATTTTGTGTGATTAATTTCTGTTTCAAACAGTGGTAGATTTTGAGAACTTTTTAGAACTTTTTAGAACAGTATGTACTAGCAGCTTATCTCTCTCCAGCATTGTTTTACAGTTCATGTCTTATCATTAAGGCTTTTATAGAAGGATTTTATAAAAGCTATAGGAGTAATAATGCTTTTTTTTAATTTAGAGATACTCCTAAAATACTTTTATGACATTTTAGTTTTATTTAGTGGAATTAGTAGACTTTTTACTCACAGGCTAACTAAATAACTTTCAGATGCATTCAGACCAACATAACCCAACAGATAAAGCTACAGGCTTGATTTTACTGTTAGACATTACTTCATGCAGCCAAACAGGTGCCTTTTGGCATAATTATTGTAGTACATACAATGCATGCATTATGAACTTTACTCTGTCCTCCTTTGTGTCCCATTTCTTTTCACTGACAGAGAAGGTGGTTGATTCATGCTAATGTAATAATAGTTAAATTGTCTGTAATTTCCACACCGTTCCTTGATGTAAGTAGATTGGCTATAGGCTAGTTGCTTCGTATATTGTTCTCTGTGTGTAGCACTGTGTAACGGGCATAGTATAGTCAGAACCTATGCAAAATACCTACTTTGCCTACTAGTACAGGAGTACATATTTCAAACAATATTGTAGCCTCACATATCTGCCACTATTCTTCCTTTGATGTGATGTTATGGAAGTTCGCTAATGTTATAAAAGTATAGAAATTTACAATTTGTATAGAGGCTGAAACCGTAAAAAAGATTGATCAAGACTTACGGTAGTGAGTCGCGAGGCCAAGAAGCACAAAGCGTGCGCCCACAATAATAATAATAAACACGCGACCACTACTGTGAGTCATTTACATGAGGGATCGATTACACAATCTTTTAAAATCCGCATGGCGAAATCTCAGCCTTACTAAAAGATTCCGCCTCGAAACCAGGGGCATGTAACTTTTGTATAATAAGTAACTACCACACGAAAAGTCAGGCGAATTGTTGGAGTAGTTTGTTCCATCGTCCACCCATTTACAATGCATTAATTAAATTATTTATTCAAATGTACATTGTTCTTTTTTTCATTTGCTTCGTCATCGCATCCCGTTGGAGCGATTTTCTTTCAACCATGAAGTTGTACTGTATTGTCACTGATTTGTTTTAAATTCTGATTCGCCACGGTATGCCTCCACTGACTTGTTATAGCATGACTCCGGCCCATGCTGGCAGGGCCGTACATAGCTATAGCCAGCTGTTTCATACCCGCTGTAGTTATATAGTTGAAGTAACTTACTGCTACATTACCCGTGCACGTCTTTAATCCCGCTCCAGCCCTTCAGTGCCTGTGAAACTTCAGTGTTCACTTAAAAAGCCAGCATCAGTGCATCACCTTTCAGCACTTAACCCACAATTATAGAAACTCTTTAATGATAGCATGAATATACTGTAATAGTAAACATTTACATTATGATGATCCCATAAAATTAAAAAAAATGACTACAATAGCACAAGAAGCCAGATACACTAGTGTTTGGCTATGAAGTACCACCAAGAGTTCATAATATAGTAGTGGGGTCTTGGTAGCTACTACATATTAATTTTTCTTCACCATTTGCGTGATTTGTCCATTGACCATAAACTCACCCGCCAACAGTCACAACATCAATATCCACCCTGCATATACAGAAAGGGATACAGTATGGTAAGGTACAGCTAACTAAAAACATGTAATCATATAGTCAGGCTAACATGTCAACAAACACTTAATTCCACTATTATGATTATTGTTAAAGTGAGCATCCCACATAGCCATTCCCAAGATGTATTCAGCATACTGCAGCAGCTGATGACCAATTTTGGAATATATTACTGATTTGTTTGGTGGTTCTCACCTACATAGTTGACATAACAATTTTTGTTGCTAGGAGACATAAACTAGGAGAGACTAATGGTTATAGCATAATGGTAAACAAGTTACACAACAGCAAAGGAAATTTTATAAACTAGCAGTGATTGGATAGTTGATAGATAAAAGTAGAAGACAATTTGTAGTTTTTCCAGTCCTGATTGTTTGAGAATAAGCACATTAGCTGAAAAAAGCATGAAAAAAGCAAGACAGACTAAATTTCAACACAAGGTTTATGATGTAAACTCATTATGCACCTACCAATGTGTTACCCCACCACCCCCCTTGGATGTAAAGCCTGTAAATGGGGCTTTACAAGGCAAATTGACATGAAACTGCTGCTTCACTATGGGGCATTTGACAATCATTCATTAAACAACCAAGTATTTTTTCTACGCTATGTCAAATCCCCCACGTTGCAACTGGAGTCAATGGTGGGAATTTGACACAATAGGTTTGTCCTACCATGGGGCATTTAACATTCGGTTGTGCCCACTATAGCCCTATATATTCCCGAAGGGGGGGGAGGATTATTAGGGAAATACATTGATATGTGCATTATATATAATATGGTGCATCTACTGGGGTAAGTAGATTAAGCCTGTACCTTGCGGGCCTAAGCATGTTCCTCTCCTGCTCTGAAAAATAATCTTTTATTGCCTGCCCCTAACTGGAGTTTGCCTGACACCTTCAACATCACAAAAAGCTATCTAAAATGGTTAATTTAACAATACTCAACAATTATATCAGAGTATACCAGTGCTCGAAATAACGTTCGACAACCGGACATTATCCGGACAATACACGGAATGTCTGGATAAGTTCCTATTTATCCGGACAAATTGTCCAGATACAACAGAGCCAGTGAAGATACTGCTATAGCAATGGTCACGGAAGTAGCAAAGAAAACGGTGGAGAAGTTGGTGTCTGAAATGATAAAAGTCTTCGGACGATACAATGGTTGTGGTTTGAACTCGGGTTTGAAACAGCGTCTGGTGATCCGGAGCACGTGACCATGTAAAAAATGTGAAGTGTTTAATGATAAGCTCTGCTCAATGCGACACTATAGGTAGGCTGGCCTTTATTGAAGGTATGACCAATATTGGCGCTTTGACCATCAAGGATCATGTGGCAACTGATATGCACAAGCGAGCAATGGAATTGGAGGCCAAGAAAGCAGCCAGTAGCTTAATGGAATATGCACCAATTGCATGCATAAGGGAAATGGCTCAAGCCAACCTTAGCAAAGCTGCCAGGTTGAAGATTAAAAGAAAAATGGATATTGCTTACACAATCGCTAAAGAAAATCTTCACTATTAAAGATGGGTACTATTTGTGAGTTTACATTAGCTATGACCATATCACTTACTATAATTATCAGTGTAATAATACATTCAATAATTGTAACATTTTATTGATATTATTAAAAGATACAAATTGTCATTGTACAATAACATGAACTTGTTTCCTGTCAAAAAAAATTAATCATACATCTGTATAACGGTAAAATGTTTGTACATGATTCACAAGTTAAACTTACCCTTTGAAAATGCTTTCAAATGTGATCTCAAACATTGTAATTTTTAAAAATGTTCTGGGGTGTGGGGGGCATGCCCCAAGACCCCCTAGAATTAGCATGCTGAAGTACATTTTGAATGTGACTGGACAACCACAATTAATGACAGGTCATTGGTGACTTTGTCCAGACATTTTGACAGCGGACACTATTTCGAGCACTGAAGTATACATAACTCCATATATCTGCCCAGTTACTATATAGTAGGGTCCAGATCTGCTTATATTATTATCACATCAATTAATCGATGCATAGTAATTACTGCCTACTGTATGTACGCATTGAGCTGAGCCCTCAAAAATATTAACTCATTTGTAGTATTGACTTACCCGCTAATCATTCAAATGCCTGACACATTATTTATAGCCAAAGTTTTCACCATACATTATAGGAAGCCATAAAAGTATATAGCCTATTAACCTTTCCTGAACTGTTGGTGGAAGCACTTGTTTGCTCTTGACATCTTTGTTGTCATCACCAACCATCTTGGTTGGTTGAAACGTTGAGAAAATATCCTCTTCCATTTTTAGCTGTTTTCTCAGGGTTCAGCTCAACTTGTACGCGGTCTGACCCACGCAGCTAGAACAAGCCAGCTACGAGCCTCTGGCAACGGGGTGTCACATCGGCTCACGCTATAGATAGTTCTGTGATCGCGGTCAAGTGTTGACCGGCAAATTTTCACCTTGACCTTTGACTTGCAGCATTTATCGTCTTTGACCTTAGACTTGAGCATTTCTTGTCGAACTTTTGACCTCCACTTATTTCTCTATTTTCCTAATACGCACCTGCGCTTGTAACCTAGTATAATACTTTCTTAGTGCATGCTACCAGCAGCTGGGAGAGAAAAATCATTATAATTACAGCGAAATGCCTGTTGGAGCTTTAAAACATCTTCTTGGAGATCCTTACTTCTTGTGAGTTATGTATAATTTCGTAAAATTGATAGTAGCTATGTATAGTTTTCGATTGTGGGTTTCAAACCTTCCGTATCGTTTTGACCCTTGACCCACTGTAAGAGCTATTTTGTGGCCTTGACCGTTGAGTTAGAGTTTGACCGCGGTCGCAGATCGACCTACAGCAAGAGCCTGAGTGACACCCCCTTGCTCTGGCCTACACAAGCATAGTATATAATCCCAGGAATCTACTATGGCATGGGAGATTCAGTCCTGTCTAAAAATACGACGGTAGTTATATAGCCGTTTACAACGACTTAGCTATACACAAACTTACCCGGCAATTTGCTGGGAGAATAGTGTGATGCATTCAGTGCCGTCAAGCTTCATGTCCATTCCGAGGCATACATTCAGCAACAACTCGCAGCTGATTCAGCTCCACTTGTCACGCACAGATTTCGTTATATCACCAACCCACTGCTTCCGTCGACTGCTTCAGCAAGAACAGTTAAGACCGTAGCCTCGACTTTGCCTGTTCTTATTTACATGAAACACCATGTGAGACATCACGTGAGTCCTTGTGGGAATTTGAACATTATTTTCAACTTGAATGAATTTTCTCTTAGCAAGTCACTTTTAGTAGCGCTTCTAAACACTGAATTTGGAAGCTTTTGCTACTAATTTAGTTAGCTAATCTGTTGCTGAAGCTGTTATTATGCATGCATGCATGCAGTGTCCAAGGCAGTGTCTCCTATGTATTATGATACCTAACTGTATGTTCTCTAGTCAACAAAACGTAGTGATATCCTGTGCCAAAAGCAGTCCAGCTGTAAAAAAAGCGAGGCAAAGAATGTACAAGTACATGTTCATGGAGTAACTACAACCAAAAGACATGATATCAAAATCTGGCCAAGAAAGCATTTACAGTATAGGCACTTTTGTGCATTCATTTTCTATATGCTTCACATTATCACATCCAGCTAGCTGTACATGTGTACTTACAATATAAACAATACTACTGAGATGATTAAAGATATTACACTGCATTGTTACCAAAATTAATTTAACTAAAAATTTACAATTATTTTCTACTTGGCCATCTTTTTGCACTGTATATTACAATAAAAAGATAGCCAAGTAGAAACTAATTGTAATTTTTAGTTAAATTAATTTTGGTAACAATGCAGTGTAATATCTTTAATCATCTCAGTAGTATTGTTTATATTGCAAGCACACATGTACAGCTAGCTGGATGTGATAATGTGAAGCATATAGAAAATGAATGCACAAAAGTGCCTATACTGTAAATGCTTTCTTGGCCAGATTTTGATATCATGTCTTTTGGTTGTAGTTACTCCATGAACATGTACTTGTGCATTCTTGGCCTCACCTTTTTTTACAGCTGGGCTGTTTTTGGCACAGGTATAGTTTACTCTAATAGAACTATCAAAATATCCTAATAAAGCAGTCAAAACACTTCATAAAAGCATGTTCATAAAAGTAGTCTAAAAACAAAAAAACAATGGCTACAGCGTGAATTGGACCACTGATCTCTTACTGTGAGAGCTGCTATCTTATCACTGTATACCACATGTCTAAATGTTGGTTATAAATGTGACTGGATTTCGGAAAAACGATCCAAATCGCACATTAGAAGTTTCGAGATAAATGGTTTTAAAGAATTCAAGCCAGCATAGCTCTCCAGGGATAGCAAGCACATGCACGTATGAAATTTACACAAAAGATGCATCAATCTGTTACCTTTCAGACCACTTCCAGTACTTGTAGCTGCTTGTAGAGTTTCCCGCCAGATAAGATAGAAAATCTGAGCTGTTGGACAAGTGAAGTAGTATCACGAGTGCTCACAAAGGGGTGGGGGGTGGCGGGGTGGGCAAGGGTTAGACCTCAAAATGGAGACAGACCGCAATTGGAGTCCAGAGACAAGATTACAGGGCCATGCTGGCTCCTTAGTGGTTAATGTGTAGCAAAATCTACACAAAAAACGTCTGGCCAACATTGTCAGGCTGTCCACCAGTGGACTACTGATTCTTGCCAAGCCAGGTCCTTCGCAAGGCCTAAAACCGCCATCCGAGCTCTACACACACCCCATGTAGAAAAGACGTCTGTTGAAACCATCCTCAAGTAGTTTGGGTGGTGCTGAGTATCAAAACTACTAGTACAATAATGTAGCTATCCACTGGGGTGTTAGTTTGATTTTGCCTCATGTGCGATTTGGATCAGTTTTGTAAAATCTGGTCACAAATGCTGTATGTTTATTAACCAGTAGTCAACAGTTTTTATTCTATAAACATAGATATTATAGCTTACAAAACGGGTTTGGAAACTGATGACATCACATAACTAATGTGTGTTATGGGCAGCTGGTTGCAATATTGTTCATTAGAGTAATGTAGGGAGCGCCTGTCCTTAATTGTGTTTACTTGTTAGTGAAAACAATGCAGAAACAGCAAGCATGTTCTCTCAGACTTGGTATGGTTGCTCCAGGTGTTGGTCCACCTGTCCATACCATACATTACTTCAGCTGTTACATCACTTCTGTTGACTTAACATTGATAATTAATAAACTATGTTGTAGTGTTTAGCTATGTGCATGGATTGTCTGTGTAGTCTGCTAAGAGCAGTGGCAAATTATAAGGGGACTTCAGTGGTACACATCTCATCAAGTGCTGATGAGCCTCAGAAGGCAAGGATGCAGTATAATGGTACGCATCGGCTACCTAGTGCACATTTTTCTTCTCAGTCAGCCACACAAGTGTTTTCCATGTATACCGCTGCCAGTCACCTCAGGTAGTTATAGTAAACAGTGTTTAAAACATACTGAAGTGTTAACAGGCTGTGAACAAAGTCAACAACACACATGCTATAAATCATGCTCCTGCAGGAGCTACTTCATCCAACTGGGTGGCAATAGTAAGAATGGTGGAAGATTTCATCTGCTGTGTTTCATAACAGTTTACAGTTTTCAGTTACAGGTTTCTGACTCCCTGCTTCATAGGCTTACTGTTAGCCTCCTTGTAAGTCCTTAGAGGGATAGTTGTCTAATAATAACAGGTACCAGGGGCGGATCCAGGAGAGGGGCTTTGGGGGCTGAAGCCCCCCCTTCACTTTTAGGCTTTACTTAATCAATATATTCTGAGGATTATAATGAAATTTTGTCTTAACATAATTGTATGATCACTAATAATACAAATACTCATAAAACCACCTTATAAACATCTTTCCAAGGTATTATCAGTGGATTTATGCTAAAGTTTATGTAACAAGGACCCGGATTAACATTGGAGGTGTACAAGATCGAGATACTCTAATAGAGCAGTCAGCTAACTACTCTAATAGAACATTCACTGGAAGAATATAGTTGGTTCTGTTATGGAATTTTTGCAAATCTACCTGCACCTATACACACAATGAAGTGCATTGGTCTGTTTACAAGGCTTGATTCATCTACTTGTGTAGTTAATATGTATAGCAATACTTAATTCAGGTACACAATTTCCATTGAAAATGCTCTCAGATTCAATCTCGTATCATTCAAATTTCAAATTTTTCCATTTTCAACATTATAATTCTAACATGCACCTATTGTTGTGCAATTGTGAGAGGGGTGCATCATGTACTTGGTTGTCAGTACCTACCCAAACTTTTCCATTAACAAAATGCTTCAGTGAGCCATACTTATATAATCTAAAGGCAGTATATAAATATCTACAGGCAGAAATATGAATTTTATGTGGAAATGTCTCCAAATTGCAGTATTTTAGCATCTATTTTTTTTTAAATTTCCTGGGAAGGCATGCCCCCAGACCCCCCTATTCCAGCATGCTTCCACACCTCTACCCAAGAGATTAGTAGATCTGCCCCTGGGTACAACCTTTCATTCACAGAAGTATTCCTAAATGCAAATGTAAAAAGCTCAACCTTATACTTTACAAACATACAGTACAAAAAAAAAAACAGAACAAAAAACAGAATTTATGTTATGTTTAAAATGACACTGATCCTTTTATTTTAGTTGTCAGATATAAGACATTGAGGAGGGTTGTTCTGGAAACACAGTAGCAGTACTACAATGAAAAATTAATTTATTATCTGTACTTTCCAGTATATAGTAGTAACACCTGACGTCACAGTAATTACATAATCACTTCCATGGGACAGAAAATGTATGCATCTAACCTCAGGTTTGTTGAAACTGTCTTTCTAAATGTGACCATGTTACCAGGAGCATGGAAACAAGTAGTGTAAGAGATATTTTAGTGCAGGGTTATGCTGGGCAAGTTCAAAAAAATGTGTGGGCACAGGGATTTTGACACTTTCAAAAATGCAATAGAAGAGTCGTCCCCACAACATTTATATCAATAAATCAACATACAATAATTATTTCATTATTTCTTACTGAAATGTTGTTTGGTGACAATCAATTTTTTGAGCTTATCCTTGTAAATAACCTGATGTCCATTGCACCACGGAATTTGCCGTTACGTATTTATTGGACGTAAAAGTTATCCCTCTATGGGATAAAATTACCTTTTTCAACTGTGGTGGGGACTAGACAATCCCTATTCCCCAGTAGTGGGGCTTAGCTCTTGCAAACTGTCAAATACCCCATACATATGGAGTGGTATGGGCTTCATGTTGATAGATGCATAACTTTCACCATGACCAGTATTTAATAATTTGACTACATAACCTCAAATACCAACTCTTGCTTGGTTCTATTGCACTAATAAATAACTTCTATAGCCTTATATGTAGGTGTAGCATGTAATATAAATCATGACATACAGTTTAGGCATTACTGGCAAATTATGTTTGTTGTACAGGCACAATGGCTACAAAACAATTTCTGTGAACACAACAACAAATTATTAACCTCTTCAACCACACAAGGGAGCATAACTTGTCAGTGTAGATGGTTTTGTCTAACAGGTGCTTCGTCACCAGCGTAATTCGCCATAACACACCTTGTCCCCGCCATAACACACCTTGTCCACCCTTTTTGTACACATGTTAATGTGATGTCATCAGTTTCCAATCCCTTTTCTATAATATCTATGCTATAAACAAGAGCTTTTTATTCACTGCAAATTGCCTGTTTTGAATGTTGTGACTAAACAGTTGTTGTTTTAGTTGAAATGCTTCAAATTGTACTTCTAATAAATTTTGAGACATTATGAAAGCTAAATTTAAATGGCTCCAGCTTCAGGGTGGGGGGGGGGGGCAATACTGTGTATACGTATGTGTGTATATTTGGGGAAGCACATAGGCCTAGCCCTCCGGTGCCACCCCTTAAAATTTGGTAATATATAAATACCCTCTGTTGCCAGAGACTGGTCAGTCACCTACTAATTCCACCACTGCTTTTGACCCTACCCCAATCCCTGACATCACTACCAAAGCATAGGTGGACATTAGGGCAAGTTCATAAACTGTATGATTTAATCTGTAAAATCATTCTATGAAGTTCACCATTTAGCAGCTACAATGTATGCGTCATGGACTTACATACCTTTATCATCATTTGTGTCTTATGTATGCACATCTTGTGTTGGCTATTTACTGAAATTGTCTGTAATTTTTAAATTGATTGCAGAGGCACTTCTTATACTCTTCGTAACTCTGTGTAATGGAAAGAACACTGTTGAAAACATATGAATAGCCATATCTCTTTTCAGTATTTGATAGTCAGAGCACACGTTCAAATGGGAAATTAATTTATGATACGTATGTCTATTGCCATTCTTTCCTTTGATGTGGTATGAGTGGGTTCACCAGTCATCAAGACTCATGGTAGTGAGTTGCGTGGCCAAGGAAAGTAGGGCGTGCAACTACTGTGAGTTATTTACACGAACTACTAACTCTAATAGAATGCACACTTGAAACCTACCTTTAAAACTATTCTTTTGTAAAAAAAAAACCTTGCGATACAACAAAACTTTTGGTATATTGTTATATAAGCGTATTACTAAGTAAGTAATCTCTGTTATATTAACACCACATGAAATTTTGCTGAAAACGTCATATTCTCCTCCTTTGCATACTCGTTAGAAAGAGCCGCTCATTTTTTTTTTACCCTTATATCTTAGATTGTGATAGTTCTGCAGCCTTGGATTTGCTATCACAAGTTTTTTGGCTAGTTACATTTCTTCAGTACAAATCTTGGAACTCCACCTCTCTTACAAGAGCCACCTCAAAGTTTGATTCATTCACTCTTGCGCTTCATGGGACAATCCTTGATATGTAGTTAAACATATGAGTACTGTAGTTTCACTCGATTATGACCTGCCATTTTTCTGGGAAGTAGTGAGTTAATTTCCATACATGTGCTCATAGGATAATAACGTCACCTATGCTAATTGCTGATTTATTTTGCAGTCTTTTAGAACTCTATCTTAAATTTTAGATACTTCTAACTACAGTAGCATTTATTTACAGTCAGTGAGCTTGGTGCTTGGTGTAACACCACACCTTGTCCGCCCTTTTTATACACATGTTAATGTGACGTCATCAGTTTCCAATCCCTTTTCTATAATATCTATGCTATAAACAAGAGCTTTTTATTCACTGCAAATTGCCTGTTTTGAATGTTGTGACTAAACAGTTGTTGTTTTAGTTGAAATTCTTCAAATTGTACTTCTAATAAATTTTGAGACATTATGAAAGCTAAATTTAAAATGGCTCCAGCTTCAGGGGGGGGGGCAATACTGTGTATACGTATGTGTGTATATTTGGGGAAGCACATAGGCCTAGCCCTTTGGTGCCACCCCTTAAAATTTGGTATATATAAATACCCTCTGTTGCCAGAGACTGGTCAGTCACCTACTTATTCCACCACTGCTTTTGACCCCACCCCAATCCCTGACATCACTACCAAAGCATAGGAGGACATTAGGGCAAGTTCATAAACTATATGATTTAATCTGTAAAATCATTCTGTTATAATCATGCTACTAATTAATCATGTGCGTAGCACAGTATAGTAACAAGAGCCCCATAAGCACCACAAAGGTTCATTTGTCCCTTGTTGTGCATGCTTATTAGCTGAAAAATTAGCCTTACCCTAGCTTCTTTCATGATAATTAGCCATATATTTTTTAAGTGTACATCAGTCTCAAAAATATGTGCCCAGAGTAATCCTGCTAATGCTTTTCACAAGTTTGTTTTTTTTTTTTTAATTTATCTGAATATGTATCAAAACAATTAGTGGATACCATGTATAACTTGACCATGGTTGACATTACAGGTCTAATTTCTTCACTGTTTAAGACATTAGTCCTATGAAGTTCACCATTTAGCAGCTACAATGTATGCGTCATGGACTTACATACCTTTATCATCATTTGTGTCTTATGTATGCACATCTTGTGTTGGCTATTTACTGAAATTGTCTGTAATTTTTAAATTGATTGCAGAGGCACTTCTTATACTCTTCGTAACTCTGTGTAATGGAAAGAACACTGTTGAAAACATATGAATAGCCATATCTCTTTTCAGTATTTGATAGTCAGGGCACATGTTCAAATGGGAAATTAATTTATGATACGTATGTCTATTGCCATTCTTTCCTTTGATGTGGTATGAGTGGGTTCACCAGTCATCAAGACTCATGGTAGTGAGTCGCGTGGCCAAGGAAAGTAGGGCGCACAACTACTGTGAGTTATTTACACGAACTACTAACTCTAATAGAATGCACACTTGAAACCTACTTTTAAAACTATTCTTTTGTAAAAAAAAACCTCGCAATACAACAAAACCTTTGGTATATTGTTACATAAGCGTATTACTAAGTAAGTAATCTCTGTTATATTTTAGTAACACCACATGAAATTTTGCTGAAAACGTCATATTCTCCTCCCTTGCATACTCGTTAGAAAGAGCCGCTCATTTTTTTTTACCCTTATATCTTAGATTGTGATAGTTCTGCAGCCTTGGATTTGCTATCACAAGTTCTTTGGCTAGTTACATTTCTTCAGTACAAATCTTGGAACTCCACCTCTCTTACAAGAGCCACCTCAAAGTTTGATTCATTCACTCTTGCGCTTCATGGGACAATCTTTGATATGTAGTTAAACATATGAGTACTGTAGTTTCACTCGATTATGACCTGCCATTTTTCTGGGAAGTAGTGAGTTAATTTCCATACATGCGCTCATAGGATAATAACGTCGCCTATGCTAATTGCTGATTTATTTTGCAGTCTTTTAGAACTCTATCTTAAATTTTAGATACTTCTAACTACAGTAGCATTTATTTACAGTCAGTGAGCTTGGTGCAAATTCGGCCGTAAGCGTCAACGCTAGGTGAACATGATCACTGTAGTAAACTCAATGAACTTGCTACCGCTCATGCTATTCTCGTAAGTGTTTGTTATTCATTTGTTATTTAATAATGGGTCTGAAATAGCTAATACAGCCCACAAAACAGCTTTGTTTGTGCATTTCAAGGGACAATCCAGTATAATAAGAAGTTTGGGGCACATTCTCACCTGCTGGGAAATGGCCTTTACTCAATCTGTTTACTGATGGTTTTAATGGTTCCTAGAAGCCATACCCTACCAAGGTTGCAACATACCTGCCTTCTTGTACCAAATTACATTCTTTGATTTTGCCACTTCATGTCCCAAGCTATGATGTAGTACACACGATAACTGTTAAAGCTGTTGTGGCCTGTATGAAACTAGCTATTAGCTTTATGCAATTATTTTTTTTGGTCTTGCTCAGTGGCAAAAATGTGTGATATCCTAAAACAAAAACAGCCTTGGGGCTGTAAAACAAGGGTGCTGCCAAGCAAAGTAGATCAGTCAAACAAGCTTATTCAACATGACTGGTAAGAACAAGGACTGATATCAAGTTGTGGCCAAGTAGATTGGAATATTACCAATTCTCTTTGTATCTTGCTATAGCTATGTAATAAAACTAGAGCAAATACACATGTAACTGTTATTAAATTGTCATTTGACCACTTTTTTGTACTGTGTGATTTTAAAAAGCGGCCAAATGACAATTTAATAACAGTTGCATGTGTATTTGCTCTAGTTTTATTATATAGCTATAGCTAGATACAAAGAGAATGGGTAATGCTGCATTCAATTGGCTGCAACTTGATATCAGTCCTTGTTCTTACCAGCTAGTTATTTAACAGATTGATCATGGTAATATTCCAATCTACTTGGCCACAACTTGTATCAGTCCTTGTTCTTACTAATCATGTTGAATAAGCTTGTTTGATTAATCCTACTTTGCTTGGCAGCGCCCTTTTTTTACAGCCTTGAGGCTGTTTTTGCTTTAGTAAATATTATCTAATCCAAAACAGCCAAGCTGTAAAAAAACAGTGCGGCCCTCAAAAAGGCTATGGTGAAAAAAGATGTGAAATCCAAGGTGGCGGCCAAGAAATGGCTGTGATGGTAGGTTAATGGTAAAAATTTTAATAACGACAATTCAAGTGAATTTTTGTGCCACTTGGTCTTGGCAAAAAAATTCACCTAAATTGCCGTTATTAAAATTTTTACCATTAACCTACCATCACAGCCATTTCTTGGCCGCCACCTTGGATTTCACATCTTTTTTCACCATAGCCTTTTTGAGGGCCGCACTGTTTTTTTACAGCTTGGCTGTTTTGGATTAGATTTCATTTCTTTTTGTATTTGTATACCCCAAAGCCGGCCTGTGGCCAGCTTTGGGACTTTTTTAACCTGTCTTTTTTTCTTTACTACAGGAAGAAGAAAATGTGAAGCAGATGTACTTTAAATATTTCTGATTTTATCAGTAAATGTACAAATTATATATATAATACATATATTTATCATAGAACTCTCCATGGTGGTTTCTTTGTAACTGAACACTCTACAAGGTGACTTCTTCTTGCTGCTCTCTCTGCAGGGTTAATGTTTGTAGCTGAACAATCTACAAGGTAACTTCTTCTAGCTGATCTATCTACAGGGTGATTTGTTTGTAGCTGAACTATTTACAAGGTAACTTCTTTTAGCTGATCTCTCTACAGGGTGATTTGTTTGTAGCTGAATTCTGTGCAGGTGATTTGTTTGCAGCTGAGTTCTTTACAGAATGGTTTCTTTGTATCTGAATTCTCTACAAGGTAACTTCTTCTAACTGATCTTTCTACAGGGCAATTTGTTTGTGGCTAAATTTTCTACAGGGTGATTTCTTTGCAGCTGAACTCTCTACATGGTGGTTTCTTTGTAACTGAACTCTCTACAAGGTAATTTCTTCTAGCTGATCTCTCTACAGGGAGATTTGTTTGTAGCTGAACTCTCTACAGGTGATTTGTTTGCAGCTGAACTCTCTACATGATGGTTTCTTTGTAGCTGAACTCTCTACAAGGTAATTTCTTCTAGCTGATCTCTCTACAGGGAGATTTGTTTGTAGCTGAACTCTCTACAGGTGATTTGTTTGCAGCTGAACTCTCTACATGATGGTTTCTTTATAGCTGAACTCCCCACAAGGTAACTTCTTCTAGCTGATCTTTCTACAGGGTGATTTGTTTGTAGCTGAACTCTCTACAAGGAAACTTATTCTGGTTGATCTCTCTACAGGGAGATTTGTTTGTGGCTGAACTCTCTACAGGTGATTTGTTTGCAGCTGAACTCTCTACATGATGGTTTCTTTGTACTGAACTCTCTACAAGGTAGCTGATCTCTCTACAGGGAGATTTGTTTGTAGCTGAACTCTCTACAGGTGATTTGTTTGCAGCTGAACTCTCTACATGATGGTTTCTTTGTAGCTGAACTCTCTACAAGATAACATCTTCTAGCTGATCTCTCTACAGGGAGATTTGTTTGTAGCTAAACTCTCTATAGGTGATTTGTTTGCAGCTGAACTCTCTACAACATGGTTTCTTTGTAGCTGAACTCTCCACAAGGTAACTTCTTCTAGCTGATCTTTCTACAGGGTAGCTGAACTCTCTACAAGGAAACTTCTTCTAGCTGATCTCTCTACAGGGAAATTTGCTTGTAGCTGAACTCTCTATAGGTGTTTTGTTTGCAGCTGAACTCTCTACATGATGGTTTCTTTGTAGTTGAACTCTCTACAAGGTAATTTCTTCTAGCTGATCTTTCTACACGGTGATTTGTTTGTAGCTGAACTCTCTACAAGGCAACTTCGTCTAGCTAATCTCTCTACAGGGAGATTTGCTTGTAGTTGAACTCTCTACGTGTGATTTGTTTGCAGCTGAACTCTCTACATGATAGTTTCTCTGTAGCTGAACTCTCTATAAGGCAAATTCTTTTAGCTGATGTCTCTACAAGGTCACTAGTTTGTAGCTGAACTTTCTACATGATGGTTTCTTTGTAACTGAACTCTCTGCAAGGTGACTTCTTCTAGCTGATCTCTCTACAGGGTGATTTGGTTGTAGCTGAACTCTCTACAAGGAAACTTCTTCTGGCTGATCTCTCTACAGGGAGATTTGTTTGTAGCTGAACTCTCTACAGGTGATTTGTTTGCAGCTAAACTCTCTACATGATGGTTTCTTTGTAGCTGAACTCTCTCCAAGGTAACTTCTTCTATTGATCGCTCTACAGGGCGATTTGTTTGTAGTTGAACTCTCTACATGGTAGTTTCCTTGTAGTTGAACTCTACAAGGTTATTTCTTCTAGCTGAACTAACCCTTTCCATAGTTGCATGAACTCCCTATAAGGTAACTTTTTCTAGCTGATCTCTCTACAGGGTGAATTGTTTGTAGCTGATCTCTCTACAGGGTGACTTGTTTCTAGCTGATCTCTATACAGGTTGCTTGTTTCTAGCTGATCTGTTGAATTCTCTTCAGGGCGACTGCTCTATTAGGATGACTGCTCTATTAGAGTATCTCGATCTCGCACTTGCTGCACCAAGTTGGATTTCGTGTTATAACTCTGTGGCTTTAAGTCTGATTCTTCTACACCATTGAAGAGCCTTTCTAAGATGATTACTCCATCTATACAGCGATTTTCAAAGCATTCCCCTTAGCGGTTTATCTGGTAGGCGTGGCAAGTAGTCGTTTTTTATTAGCTAATCTCGATTGCATAATTGTTACACACTGTTGGTTTTTTCGTTGTATCTTCCTGGTTTTTAGCTCGATTTCTTTCAAACCACAAAAGGTTTGAGGTTCAATAGTTAACCTAATTACCCACCGATTTTCAGCTTCTTCCCATACGCGGTTTACCCTGTAGGCGTGACAACATATTGGTGTTATTTTTCGTGAATAATCGATCATAACTCTTTTCCTGTTTATCGTATCCTAGCCAAAGTTGGTACAGAGATGCGCCTTTATACCCCCCTTCTGTGTGCCAAATTTCAAGGCAATCGGATATGGCGTTCGCGTTTTATAGAAGTTTTTGTAAGTGTGCGTAAGGGGGAAAGAAAAATAAGAAGAAAAAAAAACGAAGAAACTAAGCCAATTTTTGAAGTCGCATATCTCGGGAACGCGTGAAGCGATTTCGCTCTAATTTGGAATGTGGAGTGCTGAAGGTGGAGGGAGTGTCCACAGCAAAAATCGTCTTGTTTCATCAAGGCAGCACAGAGCTACGGAGATGCGAAAATTGCGTTTTCTTTCTTCCTGTCAATATGCTACGGGTGTTGCGCGCCGGCTTCTTGGGCCGCACGACACACTACCGTGTGTCTTGATGTTACATAAAGTATGTAAACTAAAAAGAATATGAACTTAAGGAGATAAAATGTAATCAAGATAGGCTGTCTGCAGCTATATATATTAGTAGACATTTATTTAATGCCTACTTCAGTTGTGGGTACACTGTTAGCAAGCATTATGACTGAAGTAGGAATTAAATATGTACTAGTATAGCTACAGGTACGTATAGATGACCTCCCTATGTTCCCTTCTTAAATTTTAGAATTCCTAAACTTTTCCTTATGCTTGTTATAATAGTAGTAGCTATTGGAATGGAAGTGACACCAAAGTCTTGGCACTGCTTCTAATATAATTCTGGTACTGCAATATAAAGTAACATTAATAGATAAGTGCTAACAAAGTATCTATAACACATTTGTACGTATTATATACCCTTTACCCATGTGTTAGTAGTATGAGTTTTGTTTGTTAAATGTTCATTCATTCAACAGGTGGACAGACTTGTACAGATGATGTTGTTGTTCAGCAAGCTTATAATGATGTCATTAGTCCTGACAGAACAGTAATTGTTCCACGTCTCAACTTTACTTGTAATGGTAGGATAACCAGCATCGGGGTTGGGATAAATATTGCTACTGAGATATTTCCTGATAACACTGGGACTAATTTTCCTTATATACAAGTATGGAGACAGTCACCAACTTCACAACTCTATAGTTTAGTTGATCAAGTTCAGATACAATCAAATGACCTCAATACTCAGTTAACCTACCTAGAAGCTAACATTTCACTGACTGGCAATAACAGAATACAATTTCTATCTGGAGATGTTATAGGATTTTATACTCCATCTGATTCTGGTTATGTAATTAGAGATATAGAAACAGCTGGATATGTGTACTATGTATTCATTGGATCTAATGCTTCATCATTTAATCTTAATCCTGATAGCACCACATCTGAAAATAGACAATCATTGATCCAGTTCACACTTGGTGAGTATGGTGACAGTCAGTTTTGATGAGTACTATACAGTTAAATTCCAGAAGGATTCTTCCACACACAACCAAATTACTAACTTTGACAATTCATAACTTCAGTTTGAAAAGAGCTGTTGGCTTCAAATTTGGTCAGTGATGCGCACCAACCTAGCTAAATGAATGGAGAAAATGGCAGGCTTATGTAGTTTTTGTTATGGTCATAGAATTAGATGTGTGTGGAAGACCCCTTTTCACTAATCTGCTCACAATATGTACATATGTATAGATATTCATCTATGTGTTTTTACTGTACATGGCACTTAAAATTTGTAATGTTTCATTTGATTAGATATTCAGTGTAATAATCTCACAACACCATTCAATGGAGAGATAACATCATGTAGTTCTGGTAGTACTGGAGTGGGTTATGAGGGAGACACTTGTAGTTTCACATGTAACACTGGTTATAAGCTAACTGATAGTGACATTAGGACCTGTCAGAGTAATGGGAGCTGGAGTGGTAGTGATCATGTGTGTAGAAGAGGTATGTTAACACACGTTTTTATCATGGTAATGCGCAAATGTAACATTGTCTCATGCGAGTGCAAGCAATTCAAAAACAAGCTAATGAAAGGGCATGGCAGGGCTGGCTTACTTTTTTAACAATGGGTGGGCCAAACTGTTATTTAGTTGACAGGATAAAAGTCACTGCACACTGCGTTTAGGGGTATGGGAGCATGCCCCCCCCCCCATGGAAATTTCAATTTTGAAATTTACATGCTTGAGAATGAAAATTATGATAATTTGCATGGACAGAAAATTTGTTAAACATAATTAGTATTCTTATAGCTAGCTATAGTATCCAGCTTAAAAAAATTTGCCAGTCCATCTTTCTGTTTGTTGAAAGCTGCCGACAATGCAATGTTGATTTATAAACCAGTTAATATTAACTTGCCTAAATATTTTAACTGAGCAAACCAGTTTAATTATTCTGATGCCTGGTTCCCAGGCATCACTGAAGCAGGTGGCCGTGTTTCTCTTTGTAACAGCTGCTAGTTTTAGTTGTTGTAGGAGGCCATTCACGATTGTTATCTCAAACCATGGATTTGGTAAAATAATGCCCATGGCTTTTATTTAGGACAAGTGTTTATGGCATTTATTTAAGCATTTAGGGTCTCAACATACGTGAAAACATGTGTCATTATTGAACTGGACAAGATTCATGGTTTACTGAGTTTAGCTTTCTTCATTATGATGATAAAGAAGTGTTTTGCCACACTTGCCAGAAGGCTACCAGGGAGTAGAAAATATGTAGCTTATACCATAGCTCTATACAATAAGGTCTGATCAAGCTTTTGTAAGGAATTATTGGGTGGGCCATGGCCCACCTGGCCCACCCTGCTGAGCCGGCCTTGGAACGTGGCACCCATTTCACTTGCGAGTATCCATTCCAAACAAAACAGAATGAATAGTTGCAAGCAAAGCGGGTGCCACACCCTTTAATTAGTTGATTTTTTAATCACTTGCACTTTTTCAAGATGTCAAGATTCTCAGAGTGTGAGGCCTGCTATCGCCTCCCTTCCACCACCATAACATCATGGTATGAGGCCCCACATACTAATCAATTAAATGAACATGACAAGATTCTATTATTTTGTTAAGTTGGGTGAAAGCTTGGTGAGTGAGGATGTCATTGAGCTATTCAATAGTTACACATAGTAAGCTATTAAAGCCTTCCATGAGTGGTACATGTAATAGTTGTAACTTGGGCATGAGAGCTTTGCCTGATATGTATGCCCGAGGGCAGAGGGCATACATATCAAGGGCCAGAGGGGTTACTAAGGGCCAGAGGGGTTACTAAATCGCTTAGGGGCTACTAAGGGCCAGAGGGGTTACTAAATCGCTTAGTTCCCGTTGGTCGCGGTGTCTAACTTATTTAGACTATGGTTTAAAGTACATACCTTTATAGCCAGAGCATTAGGGTGGGGTGAAAGAGCAATGCAGAACGGCAGAACGGTTTCTTCCTGAAGTCCTTACAGCGCCAACAAAAATAATTATTCTACCGGTAACCAGAGTAATGGCTAGAGCTACAGTAGATACGCCGTTTAGTCTACTATTTGTCCAGAGTTATTCGCAGAACACGGAGGAGAATTGTATCACAGTATTATCAAGTACTCCAGTGTATCTTTCGTGTTATAATTATTTTTCAAGTACAAAATTACCTGAGGGTGGGTTACTAAATGAACATGTGTAGGTGACTAAATGAGCATGTCAGGTGACTAAGTGATTTAGTAACCCTCTAAATGAGCTGTACCATAGTCTAAACATAGTAAGCTATTAAAGCCTTCCATGAGTGGTGCATGTAATAGTTGTAACTTGGGCATGAGGGCTTTGCCTGATATGCCCATGTTACAGCTAATATGTAACACTTATTAGGCTGATAGCCTGTACAGGGCAATCAATCACCCAAGCCAATACAAGTACAGCCACTGGATGTATTATATATGCACACCTAAAATTTTCGATTATGGGTCAGCAGCTAGTATGTTCTGGTTACATTCAGTTATGATAAACGGACATATCCTAGAGATATAACAGAGAATTTCTGTTACACGAGTTTAATGTTTTAATCAGTGCTATTGAATTGTTTATGAAAAAACTACATAGTTCACTAAAAGCCTAGACAGGTAAGCTTGCTTGTAGAGTGGTTACTCCGTGCAGAGTGGTAGCTTCATGATGGGGGTGTGTCCATATTCAAAAACATGTGGAAACAATCGATGAATAAACTATAGCACTAGTTTTCACCTTAGTCCAATGTTTTTCAACTCATAGGATGGTGAGGATAACAAAACGCTCACCGTCTGAGTGGTTTTCATAGCGAAATCCAAGTCATGTAACCTAATCACGTAAGTGTTAATCGATCCCCACAATCAATTTCGGCACAAACGTCTATATAATCACTGCCCAGTTGTAGCCCGGCTACATTTTGTAAATGTAGCCCGGGCGGTTCCTTTGATCTGAGCTGTGAAAGTGTTACATATGAATTTTATATAATGTACTTATTATGTGAAGTAAACAATGCAGTGGCTTACGTGATCTCATGTGACACAGTTGTATGTGACTGGATCTGGGAAAACCAGTCTTATTATCCTTGACAGCAAGTTTGATTTTCACCATGAACACAAAGCTACATGAATAAACTATTGAATTTTGCTGTCAAAGATCAGCGAAGCTTCAGTGATCTGCTTTTGTTGGCTGTTTTTTCCAATCCAAGTGGTAAGGCATACAAGCACCTGGAATCTTAAATGGAGCTCTAGCCAGCCTGGGTATGACCGTATTGGCTGTGCAGCTCCATGGTGATAAAGAAGGACCTGTGCTGCAAATTTCCTGTAATTTTTGCCAGTTTTGAATCCTCAATAGCCCATAATTTTGGGCTATTTCATACTTATGTATTCCTCTTCCGTAAACAACTTCTTGCCATCCATTCTATACACCTACTGCCTAATACAGCCAACCTCAAGTTGAAAACTATCTAAAATGGTGGCGAACTTAGCTGTTGGCTACTTGTACAGTGGATGCTCTGGAAGGTAAGGAATTGGTATAAAATGTGTGAAAATTTGCTTCAATCATTGTCAAGCTACAGTACATAGCATTTTTCGATACGTTTAAATAGATTGGTTTCCCAGAGACAGTCACAATTTGGAATTTAACAAGCTAGTGAGGATTATTGCAATAAAAAGTGCTGGATCATCACCTGAAGTACAAATTTAATCCTATGCTTTATAGCTATGAATTGCACTTTAGGTGATTATCCCCTTCATGCACTATTGCAATGACCCTAGCTTGTAGAAAAATTCTGACAGTTGTATAGTAAGTATGCATTTTCAGTGCTGGATCATCACCTGAAGTACAAATTTAATCCTATGCTTTATAGCTATGAATTGCACTTTAGGTGATTATCCCCTTCATGCACTATTGCAATGACCCTAGCTTGTAGAAAAATTCTGACAGTTGTATAGTAAGTATGCATTTTCATATGTGACCAGATCTGCAAGAATCCCACATGTTAGCGCAAGCCTAATTTCACAGTAGAATGCAATGGATGAAATATTTGTGAAAATAGCAGTTGTTAGGAAAGTGCTAATGGCAAAACCCATGATAGCATCATGATCCCCAAAGCAGGAGGAGTTCAAAAATCTTACCCCTAAGGAGACAGAAAATATAAGCGTTAGTCTGCTTCGTGTTGGATGCGGGGTTCCCTTCACCCTGGTCATAGGAAGGATCTGGAAGACAAAACTTATTCAGAAATGGATTTGCCATTTGCCTGGCATAAGCTACATCTCAATTGAGGGTTGTGTTTGTAAGTTATGACTGTTTAATTAAACGTCTCTAGTTTATTTTTTGTATTGTCACTGTACAAATCGATTTTTCTGTTGTTACTACTTCATAATGCTACAACTTAGAAAGTTCTTGGCTTCTAATCTCTTATCCATTTTAATGTATGATACCATCTAAATTCAAAGGGGGAAATGGTTCCATAACGTGCCAAAGTGTGTTTGTTTTGGATAAATAGAATTGGAAAACAGGAACAAGAAGTGAAAACAGGAGCAACCAATAGAAAATGCCTGATATGTCAATATACAGGTTTCGTTTTGCAGCAGAATGCTTTTTTTCAGCATTGTTGGATCCTTCCACTAAAATGGTAAAATGGTAAGACACCTTAATAGAGCGGTCACCCGCATTAACATACTCTAATGGAGCAGTCAAGAATGTTTCCCACCAGGGACCTGTATTGAAAACTTGTTAATTGATAGACTATAGCTGGGTATATAGACTAGCTAGCTACTCCTTGGAACCATAAAAGATTCAACTATTAAATATGAAGAGGTTCACAAAGTGTTCTAGTTAACTAACATTGCCTATTTTGTCATGGGAGCTCTCCTCTTGGAGTTGCTTCAGCTTAACAAGCAACTACTGCATATCAGTTCTTATCTGAAAGTAGCAGAAACAGTTTCCAAAGCTTGACTGTTCGTAGTACATCTCATTGAAGCCACCTCCGCCTGACACATACTGCAACCATTACATACTCTATGATGTCTCCATCATGTGACTTTTATCCCAAGGTTGCAGGTACAACTTCCCACTTTTATATGCAGCCACTGTTAGTTTATTAGACTGCTTTTTAAACTTCTTCATGTCCATTTGTTGGAATTTTCAAAATGTTTATAGTTTCAACTTCAAGGGAATAGCTAACTTTCAGTGTTGATGATTTAGCTTGTCCACAATCTATGCCAGCTGTAGACCATCAATTCACAGTTTTTCAATGTGGGATAATCAGTGTTCTTGACTGCTCTGTTAGAGTATTTTATTCTAGGTGACTGCTCTATTAGAGTGTTTTGATTGTGTTAGTGGAAGGATCCAACAATACTGCAAAGAAGCATTGTGCTGTAAAATGCAAACTGCTTGTGTTGACATATCAAGCTTTTCCGTTGGTTGTTCCCGCCGCTACTGTTTCCTAGAATTCTACTTAACCCTTTTATCTTTCTTTGGGTGAACAAACAACCCATGGAGATACAGGGATGACCACAACCACTACTTGTAGGCCTTTTCCAACAAATTCTGATTTCAAATTGTGTGATAACTCAACATGGATTGCTACAAAAGTAACCTTCTGCAAATTATGAGTAGGTACTAGCTTTTTTATAATTACTGTTATTGTGGTATTCCAGGTCATGATAATTATTCTACTTGATTGAAACTCCACATTCATACATTAAACCCATACAAACACCATATACACTTGTGCACCATGAAACAATATAGTACTTGTGCATGGTCTTGAGCCAAATATAGCACTTGGCTTTGTCTTGCACTATAATTGTCTCGACCACACCCTCAGTCTTGCTATATTATCTGTATTGCACTCACTGCAGTACTTTAACTACTATTAATTTGTCTATGTGTTAGTAGTACGACATTTACTTGTTAAGTGTTCATTGTTATGGTCTTCATTCAACAGGTGGACAGACTTGTATAGATGTTGTTGATGATGTTCAGCAAGCTTTTAATGATGTCATTAGTCCTGACAGAACAGTAATAGTTCCACGTCTCAACTTCACTTGTAACGGTAGGATAGCCAACATCAGGGTTGGGATAAATATTGCTACTGAGGTATTAATGAATCATGATAACACTGGGACTAATTTTCCTTATATACAAGTATGGAGACAGCCACCAACTTCACAACTCTATAGTTTAGTTGATAGCATTCAGATACAATCAAATCATCTCAATACTCAGTTAGCCAACCTAGAAGCCGTCATTCCACTTATTGGTAACAAGACAATACAATTTCTATCTGGAGATGTTATAGGATTTTATAATCCACCTGATTCTGGTTATGTAATTAGAGATATAAGAACACCTGGATATGTGTTTTATATATTTGAACAATCTAATGCTTCATCACTTAATCTTAGTACTGGTATCACTCGCAGTGAAAGACAACCATCGATCCAGTTCAATATTGGTGAGTATGGTGACAGTCATTTATTTGTTGACTATTATACACTTCAGTATCATATGTCCATATGTAGATATTCATCTGTCTGTTTTATACTGTGCCTTAATTAAATTACTTTTTACTTAATTATCAACCATAAATGTTTCATTTGTTTAGATATTCAGTGTAATAACCTCACAACACCATTCAATGGTGAGATAACATCGTGTAGTTCTGGTAGTATTGGTTTTGGTTATGAGAGAGACACTTGTAATTTCACATGTAACACTGGGTATGAGCTAACTGGTAGTGACACTAGGACCTGTCAAAGTAATGGAAGCTGGAGTGGTAGTGATCATGTGTGTAGAAGAGGTATGTTAACATATCTTTATTAGGTCTTACCAAATTATGTATTGTAGTTCCCTGTCCTGTGCTTACTGACCCTAATAATGGTAAAATGAATTGCTCACCTGGAGATGCTGGAGTTCCTTCCTATGAAGACACTTGTAATTTCACATGTAACACTGGTCATGAGCTAACTGGAAATCCACAGAGAACATGTCAGTCTGATGGTAGTTGGAGTGGCTCACTAGTGTCCTGTACCATCATGGAGTGTCCCTCATCATCACTACCAATGAACAGCATGTTGACTGAGTCTTGTAGTAACACATATCAGTCAATGTGTGATCTGCAGTGTGAAGAAGACTTTGATGGTAGTGGAGAGTCATCATATGTGTGTGATGTGTTGAACGATGGATCATCAGTAATGTGGATAACTAGTGGAGGAGGATGGAGTTGTGAAAGGAGTAGGTTACTGTGTTGTCTTTGGTGTTGTGTATTGTTTAAAAAAAACTTGTACTATGTAGCACATCAGATATGGAAAGGGGTTATAAGATACATGTAGCAGATAACATGTGTGCTACATGTGCTACATGTAAATGGTATACAGTTAGACAGTATTCGATGGTACAGATATGACTTTTTAATACTATTTTGTTTCTCATCATAGGAAAGTTAGAGATTTTGAATTATGGAAATAAAAAGTAACCTACAGTAGTACACTTGCAACTATACTAGAAAAAATGTCAGACATTAAACACTTTTCAGCCCAAAGTGGTGTAAACCAAGCACGTTTCGGACATAATGTCCAAACAAATTTCCACTCATAGTGACTAGATTGTAACAATCTGTCTACAGGGTGACTTGTTTGTAGCTGAACTCCCTACGTAATGAATTGATTATGGCTGATCTCTCTTCACTGTAGGTAGAGATACTTATCATCATTTAGACATTAATGTTTCAAAGAATAAGACAACTACATATGGTGCCATAAAATAAAAGCAATTGCCACTAAATGAAATCACTGTATGTATGAACACATTTAACCACTCTAATGGAATAATCACAACTCTAATATTAATCCAAAAGTTAGATAACTGGTGTTTAGATAATTGGTTATGGATAACTGAGGTTTCACTGTAAGTGCTATAAAACTAAAACAGCCTTGAGGCTGTAAAAAAAAGGGCACTGCCACACAAAGTAAGATTTATCAAATAATCTTATTCAACATGACTGGTAAGAACAAGGACTGATATCAAGTTGTGACCAAGCGAATGCAGTATTACCAATTCTCTTTGTATCTAGCTATAGCTAGATACAAAGAGAATGGGTAATGCAGTATTACCAATTCTCTTTGTATCTAGCTATAGCTAGATACAAAGAATGGGTAATAGCTAGAGAATGGGTAATAGCTAGAGAATGGGTAATAGCTAGATACAATTTGAGAATGGGTAATAGCTAGATACAAAGAGAATTGGTAATACTGCATTCACTTGATATCAGTCCTTGTTCTTACCAGTCATGTTGAATAAGCTTGTTTGATCAATCCTACTTTGCTTGGCAGTGCCCTTTTTTACAGCCCCAAGGCTGTTTTTGTTTTAGGATATCACACATTTTTGACACTGAGCAAAACAAAAAAAATTAATGCATAAAGCTAATAGTTTCATACAAGCCACCTTTGGTTATCACAACAGCTTCAACAGTTATTGTGTATATTACATCATAGCTTGAGACATGAAGTGGCAAAACCAAAGAATGTAGTTTGATGCGAGTAGGCAGGTACTTGTCAGTCTCAATAGGGTATGGCTTCCAGTGATCAGATTAAGTAATAGTGATGTGCAATAATATCGATGGTGTGATAATCATATCACAGTGGTTCATTATCATGATATGATAATAGCTTGTGATTATTGTGAGCACCAATATTAGACATTCTTACATTGCTGGAATTACTTGAACAATTAAAACATTCATTTGTTCATTCAATTATGTATTCTAATTGTTTTCTGAGATTGAACTTTGCTTTATTTTGGCATGACATATATGCAATTGGGGATACAGGATGTGCCTTTACCCGTATTCATATGAAAATAAGTAAAATTAGTACTACATTACACATCTTATCATTTGGATTTACTATCGTGATAACTATCATATTGCGATGCAATTATCGTGATTAATCAATATAGTTGCAAACTTATTATCACACATCACTATTAAGTAAAGGCCATTTCCGGCAGGTGAGAATGTACCCCAAACTTCTTATTATACTGGACTGTCCCTTGAAATGCAAAAACAAAGTTGTATTGTGGGCTGCGTTAGCTACTTTAAATAAAAACTGAATAACAAACACTTATGAGAATAGCACACAATAGTAAGTTCATTGAGTTCACCACACTGATCATGTTCACCTAGCATTGACGTATATGGTCGAATTTGTACCGAGTTCATCAACCATAAATAAATGCTACTGTAGTTAGAGGTGTCTTACATTTAAGATAGGGTTTTAAATGGCTAGCAAATAAATCAGCAATTAGCGTAGACGACGTTATTATCCAATGAGCGCACTTATGGAAATTAACTCACCACTTCCCAGAAAAATGGCAGGTAATAATGGAGCAAAACTACTCCATATCAAGACTCACGGTAGTAAGTCGTGTGGCCATGAAGGAAACTACAAAGTGCACGCCCATATAAAAGATGCGTGGCCACTACTGTGAGTTATTTACGTGTAGGGTCGGTTTCACAATATTAGTCCTGCATCTCAATAGATTTGTATGGCATTATGTGATAAAAAAATCTTTAGGAGTTGCCATCATAGTCTTGTGACCTCGCTAAAATATAAACATAAGTGTATTTACACATATTTCATTTTATTTCTCTACCTTATGTTATACCTACTGTCACGTTATACCAGTCAACATAGCCGTGTTTGTACAGTCCATCTAGCACTGACACTATCTAATTCTGGTAGCCCATATGCATATTTTCTTCAATCAAACCTCTAATCCCTACAATAACTTTCAAAGACACAATTGGACACGAGCCCCAATGTCTGATAAACAAGTTGTGAAAGCGTGCAGAACCGTAAGTTCTCTAGGGATGGAATTTTAAGCAGAAATCTTTTAGAATCCATTTAGTGCCACGCCCCATGCGAGCGTTTATATTCGCCAGATGTTTTATAAAGAAGGTGTCAAGAGCATTTATTGCCAGATGCCTTATAAAGAAGGTGTGAAAAATAAAGTTTCTAGGGAAGGTGTTTTTAAGCCTAATCTTCAATTTCTGTATTTAATTTTTAATAGATTAACCACAAAGGTAAGGTAAATACAAAAGGCAACAAGCCTATAGGAGTTACCACCTCTATATAGTGTGTACCGTGGAGCTTGTGTTGTGGCTTTCATTAACATTATACACATACCATGATAGAACAAAATTTTGTAATGGAATTTGGTTTGTCAGTGACTGTGTATGAGCTTGTTGTGGCTTTCAAGTTTTGTAACGGATCGCTGCAATGTGGTTTGCGGTTTGCCGGTGACGGTGTATATGAGTTGGGGTTGTTCCACACAACTTGCACAATATTCAAATTTCATGGATAAGATGGCCGCAAAATCCATGAAAAATTCTTGCCTTATGGTAAACATACAACAATGCTATTACAAGTAATACAACTTTAATCAACATCAAGACATTACTAAAAATAGTTTTAACACCAGTGATGATTTCTTGGATGTCTGCATGACGACACAAGATTAAGTGAGATCTGTAAAAGAACAAGCAGGCACTGAACTTTACCTTAAATTATACCCTTTTGGTGGTGAATTTGGTAGATTTTGGAGGTATCTAAGTTACTTAGACCCTTTTCATGTTTACTTAGACCCTTTCATGTTTACTTAGACCCTTTCATGTTTACTTAGACCCTTTTCAACGCATCGCCACCTGAAAATTAATTTTAAATCCGTAACTGTTGTTACGGGTGGAGTAATGGCTTGTTTCTACTAATGAACGCTACATTTCTCTGTCACAAGCAGCTGTCAACAATGTTAAGGTACAACAACTACATAAAGGGTCTAAATAACTTAGACTTCAGACCACAGGGGTCTAAGTAATTTAGTAACCCTCAGGCCCTGCAGTAGCGCCTTCGCTTCGATCAGGCGCCACGACACAGGGCCATCGGGTTACTAAATTACTTAGACCCCTGTCGTCTGAAGTCTAACTATTACTTAAACACACATGTAACTAACCTGGAATATCAGTCACAACACCAAAGACATGTAGCTTGGGTATCTGACAACAAAATCGACCTACAAAAATCAACAAGTGGGCATTAAATACAATATGCCTAAAATCTGGATACTGGAAAACATCTTTGTGAGCATGACATGTAAACTGAGAGAGGTATTAGTTTGGTGCCATCATAACAGTACTCCTGATCCAGAAATAATAAACAACTATGTTCCTTAGTACATATATAGACCAACCTGGAAATTCACTACACCCTTGATGTCACTACAGTTGATCCATGTACAGTTGACAATTATGAGATCTATAAAAAGAATACACAAGATAACACAATTCCTCTGTATGTAAACTGATCTGAAATTCATGACTTCCTACCTGGTCCCAACTTGTAAGTACCATGACCACATCCAACTGCTACTGCATACATTATGACCACATTACCTGTAAAATCCAACAGACGGCATTAAATACAACACTCCTAAAATCTATGTCACTTATTACACAAATGACACTTTTGAGGATTTACAAGTTGGCCCGGCAGTGACCTTACTACACAGTGTCCTGATTAGACAGGTTTCACTGTACATAATATTTAGTTATTTATACCAGTATGCAATGTGAATGAGTATTGTCAAGAACTCTTGGTATTGTTTTGTACAAGTATCATGTACATTAATTAGTTTACTTCTTCCACTACAGTTCCAGGATTTCTAAATTGGTACTATAGAGTGACAATACTGAAAGTTATTTGGTCTGTATGAGTACACCTTGTCGACAATCCATCCATGAGATAATTCCAAGCTGGATGGTATTTGCTGCTACTCAAGTTGTTATCATCAGAAGTTTTCAGCTTGGTCTCAGTGACTTTGCACTAGTCAGTGCAGATGTCTGACAGTCTAAAAACCAATCGCATACATGCAGTTAATCAGTGTAAGCACTTTACATACTAGCCTCATCAGTTTCTTCACTCCTCCTTTCATTACTGAACCTCCACTCCTCTTTTCATTACTGAACCTCCACCCCTCTTTTTGTTACTGAACCTCCGCAAGGTGCTGAGTACATCAGTATTCTCAATATCCATTTGACTTATTCAAGTGGTACACGTATTTTAGCTTCAAATTAAAGCACAGCGCTTCAACACTCCAGTTACAATATGACAAATGTTTATCATTCATACTTCCCTCTCAAGACATGGACTTCCATCAATAATTAATATAAACCACATGTCACGTGTGTTCACTTGAGGTGTTACAGGGATTTTCCAAGAGATTTCCCCTAAATACAGTATGTCACGTGATCATTGTCAATAGGATGTAACTTGTTCTTAGTCATGGCTCTACAATGCAGTACGTATTTTAGTATAAGCTGTCAAGAATTGTTAGTGTACTGCATGCTGAATTGTTTTTTTGTGTTTGTGTGCTGCAGAAGAAATGTTAATTTGTACTTCCCTCTCAAGACATGGACTGCCATCAACAATAATAATATAAATCGCATATCACATGTGTTCACTTTTCACTTGAAGTGTTACTTTCCAAGAGATTTCCCTTAAATAGGTCACGTGATAATTTTCAGTCAGGTAGAACTTATGGAGCTTGTGTTGTGGCTTTCATTTATCATTATCATAACAAAATTTGTAACGGATTGCTTGAATGTGGTTCGTGGTTTGCCAGTGATTGTGTATATAAGTTGGGGTTGTTCCACACAGCTTGCACAATATTCAAATTTCATGGATGTATGTATGACGACACAAGATTAAGTGAGACCTGTAAAAGAACAAGCAGGCACTGAACGTAACCTAAAATTAAAGTCACATTCAACTAACCTGGAACATTGGTCACCACCAAAAACACTTGCTTGGATATTTGACGACACAATCTAGCAGACACTGTATTAAAAAGAGAATGCACAAAAAATCAATATTCCAGGCCAGTAGATCCTCATGGCTTAACTATGGAGTGACGTGTGTAATAAATGGACACTAAACAGAATGTACAACACAATTTTCTTTTCTGCAAGAACTTTTTAACACGTAGTAGTAAGGGCAGAAGAATTGTTTTAAAGGTGGGTTTTAGGTGTGTGTTCTATTAGAGTTAGGCATTCGTGGAAATAACTCACAGTAGTTGCGTGCCCTACTTTCCTTGGCCACGCAACTTACTGTGAATCTTGATACATATACAAATATTATGAAAAATACCAAGCTATAATACTGTATTCATTAATAGTGAACTTTACGTATTGCTATTACTGGCAATTATGTAGGGTCTGGTGGATCATCATCAGGATCTACTGGAGCTGTTATTGGTGGAATTATAGGAGGAGTTTTAGTGACTATAGTCATTATTGTAGTTTTGGTGGTGGTGATTGTATGGATGAGAAGATCAAGAGGGAAACAAGTGGATATTGTTGATTATGATAAATCTAAAAGTATGTGCATGTATGATATATAATTTTATAATGAGGGTAGGCATGATTTGTCCTATATATCAACACAACTGCATGCCAGGGAATGAGGGTGTACATACATAATATCTACGTAGTAGGCAAACAGCAAGAATGGTAGCCTACTGTTAATGCCTGCATTCTTTTTCACAGTTTAATTACCTGTTTTGGATTAGTGTTACTGACATAGGCAGATCTGAGAGGGGGCAGGGAGGGGGGGCTTTTCCCTCCTTGACCCTTCTCTTGCCCCTTTTGGACTTACAGAACTATATTGATACCAAAACATAAGCTGGGAACTGTATTGGAGTACGGAAAGCCAATGGACAAATAGAAGACAACAGTTATAAATGCACTTTACTGTTATATAGAACTTGTACACTGTGAAGAAATTGAGGCAAATATAAGTTTGAATTTTTGTGCAAAGGTTGTAATGCTCTGATAGTGTAGTTACTCTTCTAATAGAACAGTCACAATTCTAATGTCATCAGTTGATAAGTTTGCAATTATAACAATTTGATTAGCTATTAAGCAGGCTTTAATTCAGATAGGCTGACTAATTTTGCAAAGTATACTTTGTTGAACAACTATTAGAATGCTTCCAAAATTAAACGAGGTCTTATTTAAAATTTTTTTCTCAATAGATATCCAACTAGAGTGTTAGAATATATATGCCTTTCATTCATCCTGCTATCCAACAAAAATGGCCTATACTATAGTATGTTCACGATGAGCTGAATCCTCAAAAACATTTAATAACTCATGGATGCAATTACACATGATCTTGAAATTTGGCTCATTTGTAGTACTGTTTGACCCGCTAAAAATATTTCAAAATCTTTTTGTTCATAATATTTACGGCCAATCAAAATTTTCACAATACATTTCCTATGGGGAAGCCATAAAAGTACATTGCCCATTACAGCCCTTTCCCGAACTTGTAATGGAGCCAAACCATACGTATCTGTTGTTGACACCTTTGCTGTTACCAATAATCATCTGGTTGGCTGAATTGTTAACTTTGTTGAGAAAAAATCCACTTTTAATTTTTAGCTGTTTTTCAGGATTCAGCTCAACGTGAACGTACTATAACCAAAGTTATGCAAATAAATATAACTTGTGTACTAGATTTCATTTTATCCTTGCCCTAACAGTGTCTCCTAAATCTGCTTATATGGTTACTAATGCCAGATACCGTAGAGTCGGGTTGTTATACGCATGTATCTATTAAGTGCATATTATTTGTTAAGCGCATACACATTTCTCGTAATTAACCATGAATGATAAGCTAAGCGCACATGGCAAAATGTGACGATTGAGCTAGAAAAGCTGAAAGTACAGAAAAATTAATGTCTCCTCAAGTGCTTACGTCTCCCTTGAGGTATCCCTTCACTATGTATACAACAAATCAGCCATCTGGATAGTGATAATCTTGTTTATCATGAAGGATTTCACCCAGAAATGGTATATCTTTACACACTGGCATGGTTACTGGCACAACTCTTACAATGTAGTGATTCCGTGATACAGTCGCCATAAATATTTATTAGGCATATGCACCTAACAGATAGTATGATTTTTACAAAAAGTTTTCTCTGAAAATTATAAGCGCATGCGCTTAACAACCCAACTTTACGGTATACAACCCTTATACAGAAGAGCTAATACTAAGTTTTTTTAAAATGCCTGAATCCAATTTTTAGCCTGCCCTGCCCTTCCTGCCTTCAAAAAATAATAAGCTCACGAGTGGAATGTGCCTTCTGATGGGTGATAGCTGAATGCTCTAATAGCTTTTTTACATAGCTGGGCACTCTAATACCTAGCTGAACTCTCGAATAAGTTTTATCACTTAGCTGAACTCTCTAAATGCTTTATACATAGTTGGATTCTGTAAAATTACCTTCTCTATAAGCAGAGTTGACTGCTTTAATAGGATGACTTGATATGTAGCTGAATGCTCTAATAGGGTGACTGAACTATTGTTTGTTTTGATTGTGTACTTGTACACGTACAGTAGCTGTTTTCACATTACAACCCAATGATTTTTAATCTGATTTCTTCTAGGCCACTGAAAAACTGTTCTACAGTGATTAATCAGTTTGTCAATTGTGATGATGAACAATTTTGTAAAAATATAGGATACATACAACGCAAAAGTGTTTCAGTATATGTAACTGGATTTTGGAAAAACGATCCAAATCGCACATTAGAAGTTTTGAGATAAACGGTTTTAAATAATTCAAATCAGCATAACTTGCCAAGGATAGCAAGTACGCGTATGAAATTTACGCTAAAGATGCATCAATCTATTACCTTTCAGGCCACTCCCAGTACTTGTAGCTGCTTGTAGAGTTTCCCACCAAATAAGATAGAAAATCTGAGCAGTTGGACAAACGAAGTATAGTATCACGAGTGCTCACAAAGAAGTATAGGGTAGGGGGGTGGCGGGGTGGGCAAGAGATAGACCTCAAAATGGAGGCAGACCATGATTGGAGTCCAGACACAAGATTACAGGACTGTGCTGGCTCCCTAGCAGCTGATATGTAGCAAAATCAACCCCAAAAATGTCTGGCCAACATTACAAGGCTGTCCAGTGATTCTTGCCAAGCCGGGTCCTTCACAAGACCGGAACCACCATTCGAGCTCTACATACTACCCAGAAAAGACGTCTGTTGAAACCAGCCTCAAGTAGTTTGAGTAGTAGTGAGAGTTAAAACTATTAGTACGATAGTGTAGCTATCCACTGGAGGTGTTAGTTTGATTTTGTCTGATGTGTAATTTGGATCGGTTTTGTAAAATCTGGTCACATATCAAGTATTTATATACTGCTATAAGCAGTAAGTAGGGAATGGGTTGGTCAAGGAGGGATGTGGTTGGAAACGAAAAGTTACTAGTAACATCTGTGGCAACATTTGGTACCAGTATAAAAATAAGCTGTACTAAGTTTTAGTGTAATTGTGCTATTCGAGCAAGGAAAGGATAGTAGCCTGTTTGTCTCTGAGACTCTGGCATGAAATTATCTGCATCCAGAGTAATCCTTACTTGTTGCCAGACTAGGCTTGTGCACTTGTTATGCATAGTTGGTTTTCACAGCATAACTTCATGGTTGTTATCCCGATTTCTTTCAATCTGCCACTGTGATGACGGCCAAGAAATTGCATGTGTGATTTTTCAAAATTATACGTAACTTTCTTCTCCCATGCAAAAATTAGATTGTATACATACTAAATATGTTCTTACATCCTTCCAAATTTGAAGTTAGAGAATCAGAGACCACAAGTTGTGGCAAAATGGAAAATGATTATGAAGAAATAAGACAATCTTTGAAGGTACACATCTCAGTAATAGCCTGGCGTATTCAGCTGAATAGGAGGTACCCTTCCCTGAGGTAGTCGGCACAACAAAAATGGTCAGTATCCATTCTGGCACTACCAATAACATAGTTGAGCTCCTTAGTTTGGATTAAGTATTTACATACATACGTATGTGGTTACTAAGTAGCTTTGGGCTAATATGACATGTTTCAGTTAATTATGACCAAGAATTTGAATTAAAGTGTTTGCTTACATAAAATGACAATAACCTTGTGGAAATCACTTAATCTATTCCAAAACAGCCAAGCTATGAAAAAGGGTGCAAGGGTGCTGCCTTCCAAAAACAGGCTAGTATGAAAAAGTATCAAAAGTGGCAGCCAAGAAATGGTTGCAATGACTGTTTTGGATCAGATATCATTTCTTTTTGTATTTATATGTGCTGACTTTTGTTTTATTTTCCTACAGGTAAATAGAAGAGCTAGACATTTGTAATAATTTTACTTGCCATACATTGCATGTATATGGCTGCTCTATTAAAGGATCCCAAAACACGTTTGGGTATGGTTGGTTTTCTCATTATAAATCATTGTTATTTATACAGATTACCTAAAGTTTGTACCTAGTTACCTGACACATTGAGATACTCTAATAGAGCAGCAGTTTTCATTGCTGCTATTTGTCACAACTACTGGCTAAACTGCTTATGTAAACTAGTTGAATTTTCTTGCATATTATACTGTGACACTTAAATATGTTTGGTATATTTATTTGACTATAATATATATTATGCAGTACTCTAATAAAGTGCACATTCTTCAAATACAATGTAGCTACATAGAAAGGTCTAGAAAGAACAATTTAGAGTTTCTGTGCATAGATCTACGAAATTATATTCTGGTGAAAACTTCTGCTTATAAGGTAGAAAGTAAGCAAGTAGTTGAACAACTGATTGCAGTTACTTCTCAGTGACTGTTTTACTGAACAATTTTTTTCTTACATAATTCGAGCACAATTTTTTTTCTTTTTTTTTCACTTCTTGGTGACTGTTCTATTAGAATATCTTGACCATGCTTGTTCACATGTTTTGGTTTTTGCTTTATATCCCTTAGCTAATACTCTCAGTACTTTCAAAGCACAAAAGGTCTGTACCACGATAGTCAGTCTACCAAGTTTTAACTTGCTTCTGTCAGTAGTTTACCCTGCAAGTGTGACAAAAAAAAAATTGCACTTGAAAATTGCTCGTAACTTTTCATCACTTTTATCTATCTATTCACAAATTGGAAAATAGATGCACTTTATACCTCCAAATGTAAAAGAATCCAATAAAGCTTGTGCAAGTTATGGAGATTTTTGTAAGTGGTACAAAGAGAAAAATTAACATGGAAGATACGAAGAAAGATGAACTTTGAATGAACATAATTATCTTACAGACAGTGGGACAAATTTACCTCAAATTTAGCATGGAAGATGTCCCACCCCAAGGAATGTTGCACAGAAAAAATAGGCTATTTCTGTTCAGCTGTTAGTGAGGTACGAATGCATGAAAATCACTTTTATCATCCATGGTGAAAATGCTACAACTCTCAATATTGTGGTGTGTGGTGTATATACAAGCACATCATGTAAAGCTAATTCAAATCTTACAGCTATGTATTAAACCATGTAGCTATGTTCATAACATATATAAATGTTTATGTTGTTCTGTGTTACAGATGGAGTTGATTCAATAGCTACTGCTGTCAGTGACAAAGTAAGTATCATGATGAATGACATGTCAAGTTCTCCAGGTAACATGATTTGAGTAAGCTGTTTTAAATTCATTGCAAACTTGGCATAAGAAATTCAAAATATTGTTCGATATACACAAAATTCTTACACATACATTTAGTCTATAAGCCAACTAGAAAACTGCCACAATTAGCCAGCTTAATTATTTGTTGAACAGCACAGACTCCTTGAACATGTATAAGTATATTAATACACATGTATAATACGGATGTGTAATATATACATGTGCATGTTTGTGTAGTTTGTTTGTAACAACTTACTATTTTGTTATGTAGCAGGGCTTAGATGTGGAATCACTGTTAACAATAGCCTTATCAGGCGTAGATGTTATTTACGATGAAGTCGCCAGCTATGAAAGCTCCAAAGGGATTTATTATATGTCTTCAAATGACGTTGCCAAGTCATTACAAACAGAAGAGAGTATTTATGATACTCCATATAGTCACACAGGGGACTGTGGTCCAATATACCGTGTGCCTGCTGATGATGAAAAGAAAATTTATGAAGAATTTGCAGGAAAAAAATTTCGGAAACTACTCCACAAAGAAATCAAGTAAGGCAAACTAGTATGAATATACTGTAAAGGATGATAGTCACCCAAAGTACAAGTTTAACTTCTATGATCCCTACTAGCTTGTAAGGTTTCTAGTTTTTTTTTCCCACACTTATTGATACATATGCATCAATGACCTGCTAGACTTATCAATTACCATTGGTTACTTTTAATAATTATTAAGATCAAGTTACTGATGTTGAACCTATTACATGTAACATCATATCAAAACTATATACAAGCTTCACATTACAGCGTTTATACACAATTTACCACTGCAAATAAGGTTAACAGACAAGGAAGCCTTTGTATGGCTGGGATTAAATGAATTAGAACCCATGATCAATAAATAATATTCAATACCATCAAACGTGTGCATGTTGATCACACAGTTGCTACTTTCAGGTGCTACTTGGAGTTTCTTGTGCTGAACCCTGTCACAGAGATTGAATTCACTGTAAACATATCAAAACACTCGTTGTTTGTTGCTTGTCATACATCGCTCATTGTTTGTTGCTTACCATGGATTGCTCATTGTTGATCATCATGCATTACTCGTTGTTGGTTTCTTGTCATACATTACTCATTAATTATTGTTTATCATGTATTGCTTATTATTTGTTGCTAATCATGCGTCACTCACTGTTTGTTGCTAATTGTGCAGTGCTCACTGGCTATCACTTCATCGTTCCATACTTAGGGTTTCTCTCTACCACTACCATGCTAGCAAAGTTTTGGGGGAAACTGGGTGCAGTCAAGCTGTTTGATTTGACTTAGATATACAGCAGCTAGCTTCCTAACTAAGGCAGATATTGATGCAGGTGCACTTAGCTCCTAGCATCCATGGCTGCCTGATTTAACCCCAAAGTATGTATATAGTGCCAGCACATCCCACGTAACGGTAGTGCATGTGGGCCAAGCTGACGTAGGATGTTAACTTATACAAAAAGGAGAGGAGGTTTAATATGTACGTAGGTACTTGTAAATACAAAAAATTAGACACTACATGTATTATAGATGTGTAGTACTGCAGTATAATTATCATACAGTATGATAGTACTATATAGTAGGGACCACAAAGGAGTAGGCATGGCCACAAAATAAAATCACCCAAAAAACAACCCAATTTCCCCTGACGACGATGAGTTAGGTAAAACTAAGCCCAAACAAGCTTTCAGATTGACCCGAAACGCTTTCAACAAGTTGCTATGGAATTTTAAAATATATATTTAGCAGAATTTTCTAGTGACTGACTGACTGAGTAACTGACTGATGCCTTCAGACTAGCGTAACTCGATAACGGCTAAGGCTACGGGCTTGATTTTTTCACTGTTCGATGTCACTTCGGCCCAACAGGTGCCTTTTGGCATACTGCAGTACGTACAATGCATTCTTCATGGACTTACCAGTGTCCTCCTTTGTGTCCCATTTATTTTTGCTGACAGCGAAAAGTGTTGATTTGATGATAGCATGTGATGGCTTCCCTTCATGACGGAAATCGTCCATATTTGTCATAGTAGCTATTTTGATTGGAGAGGCACTTTTCAAACAGTTCTTGATTCGTACTGCTATGTAACGGGTTGAACATAGCCAACAAGGAAACGTAATGGATACTTCACTTTTCATACGATATAATTGATGACTGGGGCACGGCGGCACCATTTCTTTTGGTATGCATGGATTGCAAAGGTGCTTTTCTTGATTCAAAATTAGTACTGCCACGATATATCATTATATCGATAATATCGATATAACAAGGTGGTGATATAGCCAATGAGTTATATTGATGTATCATGATATAGTATAATGATGTGGGGGTGGCCAGACATATGGTATTTGGCATTTAATTAAGTTATGTGTTGATGGTTTAGTGGTGGTAACATGCCAACCCCAAAGTAAATTGTGAGGTTTGTATGAAATGCCAGCCACTTGTCTCAACTATATAGCAGTAATAAAATGCATTTAAAACCTGGTAAACAAGAGTACCTTTACTTGTGGTATACATCCACCTTAAATTTTAGCTTAAAATGAGGAGTATGTACACGTTTGCCTTGCAAATGTTACAGTTAGTTCTATATCGTGATATATCTTCATATCGTGATATAAACCTTGGTGATATATGATATAAGTTTTTCTATAATTATCATGGCAGCATTATTCAAAATGCTGCATAATGGGTTGAACATAGCTGGCAACGAAACGTAATGGATACTTCACTTTTCAGATGATAATTGATATAGCTGAGGCGCACGGTGCCATTTCAGATGCGGTATGCATGGGTTCACCAGTCATAATAATTATTTGCAAAAAAAAGTTAACAAACAAGTACACAGAAAAATTTGGAATTTTCAACTAGAGTAGGGACCATAGCACATTGATAAAAGGTACTGAAACAAGCTGGAGTAGTGCACGATATTAAATGTGACCAGATTTTACAAAACCGATCCAAATCGCACATCAGGCAAAATCAAACTAACACCACCAGTGGATAGGTACTACTAGTTTTGACCCTCAGTACTACTCAAACTACTCAAGGCTGGTTTTAACAGACATCTTTTCTGGGTGGTGTGGAGCACTCAAATGGCGGTTTCAGGCCTTGTGAAGGACCTGGCTTGGCAAGAATCAGTGGTTTACTGGTGGACAGCCTTATAATGTTGGCCAGATGTTTTCTCTGTTGATTTTGCTACATATCAGCCACTAAGAAGCCAGCACAGCCCTGTAATCTCGTGTCTGGACTCCAATCGTGGCCTGCCTCCATTTTGAGGTCTATCTCTTGCCCTCCCCGCCACCCCTTTGTGAGCACTCGTGATACTACTTCGCTCGTCCAACTGCTCAGATTTTCTATCTTATGTGGCGGGAAACTCCACAAGCAGCTACAAGTACTGGAAGTGGCCTGAAAGGTAATAGATTGATCCATCTTTTGTGTAAATTTCATATGCATGCTTGCTATCCTTGGAGACTTATGCTGGCTTCAATTCTTTAAAACCGTTTATCTCAAAACTTCTAATGTGCAATTTGGATCGCTTTTCCAAAATCCAGTCACAAATCACAGTAAAACAATAAGAAGTGTTATATCCCTAGTAGGGATATAACACTTCTTATTGTTTTACTGTGATTTAATATCAAAAATAAGTGCACTACTCCAGCTTGTTTCAGTACTTTTATCAGTGTGCTATGGTCCCTACTCTAGTTGAAATTCCATATTTTTCTGTATACTTGTATTGTTTAATAGGTAGGAATTATTTGGCAAATGGGTTCTTTATTCACTGGCATTAGCCATCAAGTCACAATAATATTAGTGAGCTTTCATTTAGTGCATCAAATTTTACCAATTTGTATATGTTAGATACCCACTGGAGGTTTTTTAGTAGGTTTGACAACCCGAGGGCGCAGTTTGGTCACTAATTAATGCTCACCGAGATGCCAAACCAAGCACGAGGGTTTCAACCTCCTAAAAAACAACAGTGGGTATCTAACCTATTTAGAAAGCAGCTCATTACCAGCACTAACAAAAGAAGCACAGAATCACGCTAGGTAAGGTCCTTTACAGCATGTTTGTGTGTGCCGCCGGCTTAGTGGCCAGGTTAGTGTTGTTTTAGCAACTGTTATTTAGTTCCAAGGTTTGTTTACTAGCTAATACAAGCTGGCCATGAAGCAACAAACTTTATTACACCTAGCCACAAAACAACAAGCTTTATTACAACTGGCCACGAAGCAACAAGCTTTATTACGACTGGCCATGAAGCGACAAGCTTTATTACATGACAAGCTGTATTACAACTGGCCACGAAGTGACAAGCTTTATAACAACTGGCCACAAAGTGACAAGTTTTATGACAACTGGCCACAAAACGACAAGCATTATTACAACTGGCCATGAAGTGACAAATGTTACAAACAGGTGCAATAGCACAGCTGAAGTGTGTTGATGGTTTAATGATGACAGTGCTGAAAAGCAGACAAACAAAATATACTTGCTGTAAACTCAGCAACACCAGCAGTTTCACATAGTAGTGAATCTGGAGCATTGTTGGGGTAACTGTAATATGCATCGAGCAGCTGGCTCGCTCAGTTTGACAGCTAGCTTGGTCAAGTGCTGGTATGGCTGATGAAGGTAAAAACCCAAATCTCACTTAACCATACAACCACTAATTAAATCAATGACATAGAAAACTCTTTGAAGTGTTGTTGAATTTACCAAAGCAGTCTCATGTGACAACGGGTCTCTAAATGAAACTTAGAGCCCTCACCTCAGGCCTCTAAGTGGTATTAATAACCTCATTAACTGTGTCAACATCAAAGAGAATTATTCATACTGCTTTCTAAGCTAATTTAGACTCCTTACCAATTAAACCATATATATAGTACCTACATAATTGTATTATATTTCTTGATCTACTTGCGTCACAGGGTTGGTGAGGAATTAGGGTCAGGAGAGTTTGGAATAGTTGCTCGTGCCATGTGGAAGCCTACCTCACGCAAGAAAGTGCAAGTTGCTGTGAAGACTTTAAATGAAAACGTTAGTACTAAGGATAGGGTGCGATTCCTCCAGGAGGCTGCCATAATGTGCCAGTTTGATCATGAGAATGTGGTAAAGCTTCATGGTGTAGTGACAGATGAACCTGTCATGATTGTATTAGAATATGTGTCCAGAGGAGACCTGAGGAATCTGTTAATACAGCTTCAACCTTCGTGAGTAAAAGCACATACTGTGTGTGACTAACTGCATGTGTGATTAAAACTAAACCATATTTGGTAGATTGGAATTTATAGCACCCCAAAATTCAGCTAAAGCCATGTGCTACTTTCCTTTCCTTTATATTGCCTTTTTCAAAGCTTTATTGTATAAATTTTAACTTTTCCTGTTATGGCAATGTGGTGGCTTGGATAACTGCGGATGGGTCTGGTGTGTGCAAAACTCTTAGTATAGGTATTGCACAGGGTGTGTTGTCTTCTCCAAGCCTTGTGAAATGTCTTCCACCATCGTCCCTCATTAACTGCTTACCCACCACTCCTATAAGAGTGTTTGTGGTATGGAAACCATGCTGACATCTGACATTACTATATGTAATACAAGATAAGGGTTTTGTACACAGTGTGCTTTTAATAGTGACTGTATGGGCCTGCAAAAATAGGACATGTGCATGGACACATAAATTTGTGTATTTATTTAAACTTTCATGACTCGTAACATTTTATAGCATCATGCTATTACCATTTTCAACCCTTATTAAACCTTTAATTGGCTATATAATACAAGTTTCAGACTGTACATATTCTCTTCCAGTATTAAGATATAACCTGTTGTATGGTGGGGTGTAGTTTGTACCCACATGCCCTATTTTCACAGGCCCGGTCACAAATGTATTTTTAATTTGAATGGTACAACAGCATCTTCTACAAAAAAGTTGCAAGTGTGACTGTAAAATGTCATATTTGTCAGGTTTTTCTTTTAAACCACTCACAAAAAGAAAATGTTATCATGCAGTGATGATTTGTGTATGCCTCTAGAATTGGAACCAGTGTTCATACAAACCTACCATTACTTCTGCTAAAGTTTTGTCAAGAGATTGCAGCAGGAATGGCTTACCTTAGTGGTAAACAGTTTGTTCACAGAGATTTGGCTACAAGGAATATTCTTGTTTCTGAATCTGTTACATGCAAGGTATGTACTTATTGAACTAATGAATGGAAGCTTTTATTATTGTTTACTGTACTGTAAAAAGATTGCTGATTTTGGAATGTCGCGTGATCTACTTGATGAAAACTACTATGTCACATCGGGAGGGAAGATACCAGTAAAATGGACAGCTCCCGAGGTATTTGTTGGGTTTTTGTCCTATTGTTTCACAAGTTTTCGTGACTCAGGCAATCCACTTCAGAAAGTATTCATGTCAAAGTGATGTGTGGAGTTTTGGTATTGTACTATATGAAATATGGAGTTTGGGACGTGAGCCATATGAGTGGTTGAACCTCAATGAAGTAAGCAGCAGACAAAAGGTACTCACATGTTTATAATACTATGTACCATTCAGTCATTGGAGAAACTTGATACTGGATTCAGACTCCAACCACCTCCTGGTTGTCCCAGAACTATATACCGAATAATGATTAAGTGTTGGTATGTGTATACTCTATGTTGCTAAGAATAATCATAATACATATGTCAAGACATTATACTGTGTGTAGGCAGATCAAAGGAGCCAACCAGACTACATCTGCAATGTAACATAGTTGGCTACTTACCCGGGCTACATCTGTATAGCCTGACTAGCTATTTATATCAAAGTTTTGATTGTGGGAATTTATAATTATTAATGCTCATGTGATTATTATGCATGACTTGGATTTTTGCCATAAAACCACTTAGACGGAAAAGTTTTTTTCATCTTAGCTATCCTATGAGTTGGGAAACGTTAGGTTGAGTTGAAAACTAGTGCTATAGCTTGTTCAGAAGTATTTCGGTACATTTCTGAAAACAGACTATACTCACATTACAGATAACTATACAACAAAATGTGCCCCCCAGGGCTTTAGTAAACATTGTAAATGATCCTTAACAGCTAACATGCCTAACCCATACTGCCAAGCTGTTATGGTAATTATTAGAGAAATGAGGCTGGTTTTGGGTGGGCAAGAAGATCAAATCTCTGCTATACAACACTACCATACTGTATGGTGTATGATAATAATTTCACAGCACAATATTAGAAGAAATGGCATAGATATAATTATATGTACTCACATAATCTATGGCATTTCTTCTAATATCATGCTGTGAAACTGTTTTTACTGTGTTAGTGGGATGATCAAAATTATTGTTACTGAATGTACTTCAGGGACCCTGAACCATTATTAAGGCCACAATTTGGACAGATCACAAAACTACTGGCTGGTAATCATAACTACTTGTTGGGCTGGTCTGATGAAGACAAGAAATATGGTGGTGAAGATGCTATAAAGTTAGGAAGTCGTTTGGAGTGTGCCAACAGTCTGTATTATGACCTGCAGATGAAGTATAAAGAATTACAATAAGTATTTGTCAATTCATATACTGGTAAAGTAGTGTTTGAGTCTCTATTGAATGTACTCTAGGTATTTGAACAAATATTTTTTGTAGATTATTTTTAAATGTTTTTTATACCAGTATTGTATTTGCCCAAGTATTTGGATATTACTTTGCATTCACAGCTACACACTCTACATACTGCAGAGCAGTACAAGGCCAGTGCATGTACAGTATAGCAATGTTATATTATAGGAGTGATAACAGGAGATGCAATGAGGTTCAGATCTATTTGTATACACATGTACACTTACACAGAGCACAACGTATACAAAATATGTACAACATGTATGTGGCTTAAGGAGTCTAACATGCCCTAACAGAATTTGAGCTATTTTTGTACTGGAAAAAAGATAAACATCACTATATCTTATATTAAAGCTTCAAAAGGATAAATGCCTGCCTGCACTATTCAATTCATTTATCAGCTTACACATACAACAATTCTAGATTGATCAGTGCAGCTAGCATTTCAGCCTGATCTATCCAACATTTCCAAAAAACATGTACAGTTTTATGTGTAAAATATTAAGGCCTAGGAATAAACGGAAACTTATAAACAAGATACACCCAAATTTTAAATGTGCATACATAATCCAATCATGAAATGTTTAATGCTCATAAAGCTACTCTATCCATGCTACTGTAGCTACTGTGTTTTGTATACTGAATAATACTGACCAGTCTGCCATCTCTGTCCAACTGTGCATGCGTCGATAGAAACCTGGTGGATGTTGAAGTAATTTATAAATGGTGATATCAGATCATATCCCACAAAGGCTAGAACTATATACAATCCAATGGGTTACTAGTCCTGCCTGGGGAGATTGTGGATAGTGTTAAGGTTACACTTCCAGATCTACATAGAGCTGCATATCTCCAGGCAAGTTTCACTAAAGATATTGCATTTCATCATACAGTTCAGCTTCTTATGTTACAATGGCTTTGTAGCACTGCTCACCATTGGCAAGCAGAGAAATAAAAGAGCACGAAAAAATAATATATAATCAATTATATACACAGTTTCGGCTGTGCATCTCTACTGGTGAGTGATTCATTATCTTCATGTCTACTTTGTCACTTCATCTTGAGTGGCGTTGAGCCTATACTCAGTTGCATTGTAACCATGGTAATACAGATCCACTGGATATGAAATGATTGCAAGTTACCAGTAAATCAAGCCACCAATGGTGTTTGATTAATTCTGCATCCATCAGAAATTTGATGTCAAGATTCTCATTCCCTCTCTGTATTAACAATTGCAAGTTGGCTTTAGTCACCCCAATAGAGTAGCACTTATGATTGTTGCCTTTGATGAAATGATGGTGACAATTCTTTTAAGGTGACTTGCACTGCTGCAAATTTATGCTCTAAATAGAACCTTTCTCTTTTTTTTAGTCCTTTTCTCAACACTATATACACACCTAATTTATTGTTCTCCATGGCAAGTTCTTGAAGAAGAAACAGAAAGCCACTATTTGTTACTAGTGTGTTATTAGCTCACAGGTATGAAATTTGCTTCAGCAAAACTGACTTGCCTATGCCAAGAGATCCTTCTACTAAGATGGTACGTGGTCGTTCACTATTCAATGGCTGTTCTAACTGGGAGAAAACCTCTTGTAGATCTTTAGTGGTCTTACTGCTAGTTGTTGAAATGTATTCTTCAATGTTACCTCTCATTGTAGCTGAAGCCATATCAGTGATCTCCTCCTTAGATCGTTGACCCTCTTGATGGACCAGTATAAGTGGAATATAGTATTTAGGTTGCTCAGGTGACCACTGCTGGTCATGCTCATTGATGAACCTTGTACTGATGTAGTAGGTCTTCAGGTGAGAAGAGAGTGCACTACTTCCTGTAGTGATGTATGTGTGAAGTTAGTGATTCTAATATTTTAATATAGCCTACCTCTGAAATGAGGACAATCATCAGACACTGCATCAGTTAGAAATGGTCTGAGGAGGTTGGTGGCATCATCCATTTTACCCCAAGTTGGTTGGTCAACACTCTGGAGCCACTTCATCAACACTGCTGCACAACCTTCAGTTGACTGGCTAGCATTGTCTTTAGAAATGACAGCAATTTCATAATCCTTTAACCCAAGGATTGTACCAAGAGCCTCCCAGCGATCTGCATATTGTGGGATGACGTTGATGAAGAGTTCACTCAACTCTGGCTTATCATCTCCTTGGGAAACAAGTGACGCTAATAAGTTTACTGTTGGCAAGAGTGCCTAACTAGTAAAGTTGATAAGAAATAAATGCAAGAAAATTTTGCGTTTAAAATGTATGCGAAAACATTTTGGCGGAGTTAATTCATGGAAGTATCTCAAGGGTATTACAATGAGTTTAATTTTAGCGACCTTGTAAGTTAACGTCTATATTTCTATAGCTCAGGTCAATTGCAAATAATAATAGTTTCAACACGCACTCACTTGATTTCCCTTGCGGTACGACAGTGAAGTTGACAGACATTATTACTGACGAGACTGCAAACAGCAAGAGGTATAGGAATACCTACTTGATGCTATTATTTCACCAACTGATTTAGATAAACACTCGGCTGTGTACGCTCCAAGAAGCGACCAGTTCAATGTGGTCAAATCCTTCAAGTTGTCCTCGCCATTCTGTAGTGATGCCACACCCTTACGATAGCGCATGCGTATAATAATAATTATTATTAAGGTAGGGGCGGGCGTTTCCGGACAAAGTTTAGACATTTGTTCATTCCTCCTCGAAAGAAAAGCGGATTTTAAAATGCTTAGTGCCGAATTGTAGCTAATGAACTAGGCTATCGGTGGTATAAATTGTGGGTGGTGAAGTATAGGGTACTAGGAGAAAGAGCAGTTTAAATTTGCAGTTTGAGAAATTGTCAAAAATTTATGTGGCTGGGGTTTCCGGACACCACTAAAAAAAGACGTACCTACCATTGTTATGGGAAATGCTGCACTCTATTGAGGGTCAAGGCCCAGCAGAGACTGATAGCATTCTGTTTGTGTGGTTACTTTGTTGGTGACAGCGATTTTTAAGAAGCAGAACTGCTGCAGTGCTGCCAGCCTTGCTCGGACCGTGCGTGTGTCTTGCAGCACTTTCGAAGATGCGACATTTGATCTACTGCTTGGAAATCTGTATCAGTCCTTGCCTTAACACCGAAACAGCATAGTTAAGTAGTGTAGCCCCGCGGATCCTTGCTTGGGGCTTCTCTGGGCTGCTGGTTGTGTTGATTGTGCGTGCCAGTTAACACGTCGCAAGTAATGGGCTTGGATTCCAGTTGTACTATCTCTAAATCATGTATCCGTTCACTGAATAGTGTGACTGATCATTTGTGCTGCCTATGGTCGCTTAGAATTATGAACGGTGCCCTCGGTCTCCTGTTAACATGCGTAGTAAAAGTTTTTTACACAAAAATATTCTACACGCGCAAGCGAATTGTGATGTATCTCGGCAATCCTTAAAGCTATCGAAACAAAACTTTAGTATTTTATAGTAAACAAGTAGGGTACTTAGGTACTTAAACCATAGCCTGATTGGTTTCTATTCCATCCTTCAGTAGCAGATTAAAAACTAAGTGTCCGGAATACCCAGCTGTCCGGAAACCCCCTTACTTACCTTACCTGGCTGTACCTAATCATGCGCGTAGTAAGGTTTTGAGTGAAATAAAGGGTCAACATGTTGTACTTGATCGTCGCATAACTACTTTACATAGCGGGAGAACAATTTAGTGACTTTGAGTCTCGGAGCTCGGTACAGAGGATGTTGCTCGGGGTGTTGGATGACGTAACATAAATCTAACAAGGGTATTGAAGACCAGGCAAACTTGTTTCTCATCTCCGCGCCCGTATCCCTTTTTTCCCCACCGTCTCTAATTTGTTATCAATCACGTGCACATGTATTTTGATGCTAAGAAGGCTGGCAATCATTTTTACAGCACACCAGATGTCATGTCCTAAAGGTAACGCATATGCAATGAAAATGCATGTATTTGTGATGTCATAATATGTTTCAGAATTTCACCATAATGAGGCCTATTTTATGTCACCACCAGTCTCAAGGCTCTGCAAACCAGTTGATGCTCTACTACCTTAGACAAGCGTAACTCTATACTATAGCTAACAGCAAAGGCTACTATACAGGCTTAGTTTTTTCACTTCAAATGAGACTGTAGTTCCCCGTCTGTCTTACATTTTTAATATGTGGCTTCTTTGTAAGCTAAGGCCATACCTATTTGAAAAGTTTTTGCTAGCTATAATTTTAGATGTGTACATGCTTATGATTTCTGGTTACAAGCCATATAATAGATCAGTAAGTCACATTAAAGCTGTATGCAGACCTATCAAATTCCTTCTAATACATAACTATTAAAAACGGATAAACATAGCTAGTAGTTCAATGAGCACTGCACTGCTGCTATCATAGATTTTCTTCGCCAGGGATAAGGAACACGCTGGTTTTACGTTTACAGATAGCTAGCATTATATTTGAGATCCAAAATTGTACCAACTGACTGTTCTATTAGGCCACTCCAAATAAATTCTCTGTTTCCCGTCCACTGCCCGCATCTAGTTACTGTCAGCTCTAAATATTCCATTATTCCGTATTCTTCCATTATTTTCAGGTTATTCTTGCATACTAACAGACTCAGTAAAAACAGTGTCAGCTCACGTGCCAGCAGCGCTATCAAGTCAGCACAAACCTCACATTTGTGCTATTTTTGCGACTTAAAAAGGAAGGAACAAGCTTAAGCATGCTTTTATGGTTGTGCCAGGCAAATAATGGCTTGAAATGCTGCCAATCTTATAATGAAATAATGGAAATGAACCGCCCACCCGCATGCAAATATGCTTGAGACAGAGAATTTATTTGGAGTGGCCTTAGAGTATCTCGATCTTTTGCAGCAATTTTTAGGGTGTCACGTGATCTACTTTTTTTCTTTTCTTAATTAAAATCTGTGCAAAATTGGGTCGGTCAGGTCCGAGTAACAACTTTTCAAATAGGTATGGCCTAACTCAGCTAGGAACCGCCAGATTCATTCTTTAATGATTTCACTGTGCTGTTTCAGGGGTGGATGTAGGAGTGGCTATGGGGGCTTCAGGTCCCTCCCCCCTTCACTTTAGACTTTACTTGATCAAAATGCTGAAGATTATTCCCCTATCAATGTCGTCTATCCCCTCCCTAGGGTTGGGTAGAGGATACAGGGGATTTGACAGTCAAATTCCCCACACTGGGACTATGAAGCTTGCCCATGCCACCACGAGGGGTTTCTATATATAGTGGATTAGATTTATCTATTAAAATAATTTAACTGCCACCGTCAAAAGCCCCAGAGTGGGGAAAGATGTAGATGTCAAATCCCCAGTAGGTGTATGAGGATCCCAGGGATGGGGCTTGACATTGATAGGTGCATTATAATGAACTTTTGTCTTGGCATGGTTATAATTTATTTTATCTATCAATACTTTACAGGACTATACAGATCAGCATACAACTGAATACCTTATAGTAGAGTAGCAAATTTTGAGGAAATCGTTACGAAGCAGGGATAAAAGCACCAATTTTTTTCTGAGGGTTTTTTGAAGCATTTTTTATTATTATTTAAGTGTGGGAGAATCAACTACAGGTGGAGGTAAACTATTCCATAATTTAATTACAGAATGAAAAATGAAAATTTGTAAGAGTCAATATTTGTAGAGAGATGGATATAGTATCCTCCTCAAAGTAAACATTGTTTAGGTACAAAGTGGCTGGCAGGAATGTCTATAAGGTCATTAATTATCTTGAACATCATAATACATTTACTTCTCTTTCTCCTTTGCTGTAGGATAGGTAAACTGAGCTGGTTCAACATTCTAGAAACACTGGAAAGTTTAAAATAATTATTATAACAAAATCTTGCAGCAGTTCTTTGGATACTGACTTTCTAGTAAGTTAATATTTAGGCGGGTGTGGGGGTCCCAGATGGTAGAGCCATATTCAAGTATTGGGCGCACCATGATCTTATAGATGTTGCATTTGACATGTGTAGGACAGTTAGAAATATTGCGACGTAAAAATGCATTAACTTGCCTTGCTTTATTGGTTACTTTCAGAATATGTTCATTCCATGATAGCTTTTCATCAATTGTAACTCCCAGATATTTAGCATGTGTTACTTGTTGTATGACTGCATCACTGATGGAGTACTGGTATGTGATAGGATTCCTTTTATTAGTCATCCGCAAAAATTCACACTTGGAGGGATTAAATTCCATTTGCCACAATATAGACCACTGATGTAACAATTTCAAATCCTCCTGCAGGCGGACACAGTCCGCTTCATTTGGACCATTTTTAAAAGGGGTGCCATTGTTATTGGTCACTGCTTGTAGCATAAAATCTAAATACTCTAATAGAGCAGTCAACCACTAACATATTGTAAATATCTCCTTCAATAAGCTGTAGCTAATAATTTATCTGTAAAAACACAACAAGAACAGTTTAAAATGTCATAACAGATGTTCTATAATCTATACTATTCCTGGGGAAGATGACCCCAAACCCCAGAATGACATCCAAATCTGCTGTATGATTCAAACTTCACCGTGTAATGTCATTTCCAAAGCTACCCTGCATGTTAAGAGTATAGGGATAAGGAAAGCAACACTTTCTCTTAAGTTGTTTATTCAGTGTACAGTAATTCTAATTTTTGGCTGTTTGCCCTTAAACTTTCCAATCCCATGGTAGGACAGCATATCATAACAGTTTTCATCTTTGGTGTACTTCCAACTAACATTTATATGTGACATAATTACATTGATAATCTAGAAACCTATTATGCTGGGGAGTTCTAGTTTGTAAACATTTTTTAATTTTTAAAAGTACATTCAGCTACTGCATGTCATGGATAGTGTAGTATTTGATTACAACCTCCAGGTGTTGGTCCATCCTGTTATGACTGTACAGAATGCAATTTTACCACCATGCCATCTTAGATGACACAATAGAGTGTCACATGAATAGACAGTCTACATGCAAGGCAACCCAAGATTCAAAAAGATGCAGCAAACAAATCTATGTACCTGGTTATAATGGAGGTACTTGAAATGCAAAGTAGTAAACAGACTGAATTGTCCATGTGGTTACTTCAGAGTTTATGATCCTCCATGCAAACTAGTTTATTAGTGAACGTTGTATCATGATGATCTATTCTAAAGTGGTAGTGGCTCTGTGGCGCTTAATATGCCACATGGTAATAATACAGTATGCAGACAGGAAAGGTTTGCAGACCATTTGCTTTGAAAAGTCATATTGTAGTATAGTGCATCTAATTAGCTATGTATAGCTAATTGTGGCTCAAACATTGATATATTATTAGTTTGCTTAGACGCTGGTGCTGAACACATTCTCTAAAATATTAAGGCAATTTTGAAAAAAGCCTATATGTTACAGACTCTTTTCCACAACCTAACTTGTTTTCAAAGAATGTATATTTGGTGGCAAGTGTAGTTAAAGTAAGCCATCCAAGAAAACTGTCTAGATATTCTAGACAATTTTGTGCATCTTTCCCAGCACCTTTTAAAGTGTTCAGCAATGTGAAAGATTTAGTATTGTCTTTATGATGAGCTAGTTCAAAGTAGTCTCGCCAGCCAGCCTGTATTTTTTCTTTTGTCATTTGGTCATGAAAAAAACTTTGGTTCCCAACCAAATGACAAAAGAAGAAATACAGACTGACTGGTGAAACTTGATGCAAGGGTAGGTTGTTCGGCAAATGAATTGAGCAATGTACCCTTGCATCTTTAAACTAGTTTATTATAAAGACAATACTAATTATAAAAATCTTTTATATACATTGGTCGAAACTTTAAACGGTGCTGGAAATGATGTATAAAACCTAACTATGTGTAGGTTGAAAACAAAATAGCCATCAAGTAGCCCCAGCATAGTGCATTAATGGTATGCCATACACTTGAATTTGGAGTTAGTTTTCCTATTTTAATTGAATTGTATTTGGTATTCAATATGCACAAACTTGTCAATTGATTCAGTAAATTGTAGTGTAAGTTATCTTTTGCACGTATGCAATTTACAATGAGTAGTCTTCTCTATGGGTCTAACATTAACTGTCATCTCCAAACTGCACTGTGTGCATGAGCTATACACTGTAGCTTAAGACAAAAATTGTGTATTACATAGTCCCAATGCCTGTTGCTGCATTGACCACAGCGCAGTTGTGAACATGGATCTTAAACACTGTCACTAACTAGTCTAAGAAGGCTACTCAAATTGTACACATGTAAAATTACAGCTAATTCATTTGACAAGTCTGTACGTATAGAATGCAAAGTGTGACTGAATTTTGGAAAATCACCCATGTGGGCACATTTGACACCTAAAATATTTAATGACTATATCACAAACTTTATGGTACAATGTAGGTGGTTTTAAGCCATTCTCAATACCTTAAATTACAAGAAAATTCTTGAAATATTTTCAAAACTGTGCCCTGCTCTTATTAGCAACCCAGTAAACATGAAAATTCTAAGTGTTTCACATGCACCCATGTGAGTGATTTTCCAAAATTCAGTCACAAATATAAAATAGGAAAACAACGTGTGTTTCACTCCATATTCAAGTGTATGATATACTGTAAATGTGCTACTGGGGTTACTTGATGGTCATTTTGTTGTCAGCCCACACATAATTAGGTTTGGTGGGCACTCCTTCTAATATTTATAAGCACACCATAAAGAACTTGTATACCAAAAATGGTGCTTTTATCCACTCTGTAACAAAAATTTTGCTAAGCTACCTTACTATTAGGCCACGTAAACTACTATGCTATGATAATAGTCAACAAGTACTGCAAAGACATAATGTGCTACTGCAAATCAACACCTTACATTGTCAGTGAAAAGAAACGGGACACAGAAAAAAGGTAAGTCCATAAGGTATATATTGTACATACTGTAAAGGAACCTGTTGGACTGAACGTCACTGAAGTGACATCTAAATGAGGCTGTAGTTTCTCATCCTCTGCCCGCATGATGTCTAGGCTCCCACATTGGCATGTCATTATTGTCTTTATTTTTTGAAAACCACTTCATGTACTGTTACATAGAAACTTCCCATGGAGCCTTTTATTTTACATTGCCAAACAGTGGTGCAGGGATTTAGGATTGAGGTGTGTGAAGCCAGTATGCAAAGTGTGGGGGGTCTGGGGGCATAGCTAATTCCAATTATTGATGTTTACCCTTCAATATATCACCCAATAAACAACCTCACTTTTCCTTCAAACAGTTTGGCAGGAATAAACCAAACTCAAAAATTGCTTCAGAGTGATCCCAAACCCTTCCAGCAAGTTTCTATGGATTTTTTGAAAATTCTGTTTAACTGACTATTTGCAGTAGCTAACATGTGGTGGCTTCAGTACAAGCTGGCTATTACAAGAATTGTCAGTAGTGAGTGGATTAATTGCAGAGGCGCTTCTCTTACTTTATAATGCTGTATAAGCATGATAGTTGAGGCACACATTTAATTACAATTTTTGTAGTGACTGGATTGATTACAGAGGTGCTTCTTGTATTGTTTGTTTGTAATGCTGTACAGCAGGTGGAACCAAGCTGAAAGTGATGCAAAATGGAAACAGCATTTTTCAGTAATTGATAGTCTGGAGTGTGTTATGTCTGGCTAGCACCATTATTTCCTTTGATACAGTATGCATTGGTTCACCAGTCATTGCTACAAAATAGTAAACAAACAAGTATACAGAAATATTAGAAATTTTATGTTTGAGTAGGGATCATAGAAATAAAAGACAAGGAAACAAGGTACACCTGCAGCTATATCAGTGGACATTAATTGTAATCCCTTCTTCAGTCATGACTGAAATAGGGATTAAATGTCCATTAGTATATCTTTAGGTGTTGGCAACCTTCCTTGTTTCACTACTTTTTTATTTCTATGATCCATAATTGAACTTAAAATTCCTAATTTTTAGTTTTAGTAGAACAGTCAGCATATTCTGTAGCCAACCTGAAGTCACTAAAGATATAACTTATTGTATAATGTAAAGGAAACTTTAGTAGTCAAACTTCATAAATTACTTGGCTTTGTCATATATGAAATTGCAAATTTGCTTCTCCAGCACCTTCAAGAGTGTTCAATGCCTCTTATCATAATTAGGCTCGAGCCTATTATGCTCTAAAATTTACCGGTTATTCCCTCCAGCACTTCATAAATAATTTCTCATCTCATAACTAACTTGTTCACATAATTGTTTTGTTTTTATGCATACGTATATTTTAGGTAGTCGTGTTGTTTTAGTAAGGCATTTGATATTTTAGTTTTAGTACCAGTTATTTGTAAACATTAAATGATATTTTAGTATTAGTATAAGTTTCTGCGTAAAAATTGAGGCACTTTTAGTTTTAGTCCTTTGACAAATCAGAAAAACTAAAGTGTTAGTTTTAGTTTCAGATAACTAAAGTAAAAGCCCCAACTAAAACTACCTTTAGTGTTGTTTTAGTTATAACTAAAACAACAATAATGCATATGTTTACATAAACTTGATTTTTTAGGCATAAATGAATCATTACAACTAGGCCTGTGTCAAATATGCCAGCATAATAAAAAGCATGATAGGCTGGAGTGCTAAGCCAGGATAATGCTAGCATATTAGGTGGATATTTCAAACTATGGAACTTAATTCCATCAATACTCCCTAATAGTCTAAACTGACATGAGACTATTATGTGACCGGATCTATGTCTTATAGCCTTTCTAAATTTCCAAGTTTGATGAGTCATAACTCATCATGTATTTAACCCATTGTCCTAGAATTACATCCAGGAATAGACGAATAGTGCTATGTTAGGAGTGTAAGGTGACGCTGGTACCATACACACAAGTTAAGTTATGGATTGCCAAGTACATGCAATTGGAAAGGCTATAAGACCCCTTTTCACAGATCTGGTCACATAATTATTATAGTGAATAACATGCAGATATAGATGAGATGAAGGAGGCAATGTATATACTATTAGCTAGGATGCAAGAGATTTGTGTACCTTATCTTGAAAGCAAAGCTGGGGAAGTAGAGCTGTTTCAGCGTGGGTATAGGTCAACATGGTTTGATACACACATAGTTATATTTACTTACGAGATTTTAGCAGAAGTGGAGATAGTGGTTATATTATGCTTTATAAGCATTGCTTAGGGATACAGTATTTTTGCAGTTGTACATAAAATTTTATTTTAAAAGTGGCTGCTATAATATATTTAATTTACTTATAAATTATGCTGTTAAGCAGTGCCAAAAAATTATCTATTATTTACAAAATTGTGGCACCGTCTTTAAACTAATAGAATTTTGACTGCTCTATTATAGTATCTTGATTTTTTAAAACGAAATTTGTGCGAGTTGCAAACTTTTAATTTTAAAGCATAGCATTTCCACACATGCCGGCTTATGATACAGAAACACTTGTACATAATTTTACTAACCCAACTGTGTGTACACAGGTATAAAACATTGGGAATTATACAAGCTAGTGGGAATTGTTACAATACAAAGTGCTTACACAAGATGCATCATCACCTAAAGTACTTCATTGTAAAGTAAAGTCAGCAGGCTTCTTCCTCTCCCTAGTACCTTTCTGCTTTCTTAGAGATGCAGAGTTATTAGTAGACATTGTAGTTATGGCTTGAAAATAGTCAAATGATTCTAAATAGTGGCCGCCAAAATCAGCGAAATCTAATTGAGGTACTCTGTATAGTGGTGATAAGACTTGTCTTGTCCTGTAACATGAAAACAACAATGAACTGAAACGCCCTTGCTTTGTATTAACTTTGCATTATCATGTATACCCCTGTAAGATCTCCTTTGTTTAAGCACTTTTACATGCAATTGTGACTGGACCCTGGGCATGTGGGCACATGATTTTGCCTATACATATTTTCAAAGTTTCATCACTCATACCTCGTACTATGGCAATGCAATTTTCAGCTCTTAATAGGCATTTGATTGGCTTTATGATGCAAGTTACAGAATGCAAATATTCTGTTCCATTACTGAGATATGAATTGTAACATGACAAGAATGTAGTTTGTGCCCACATGCCCTGTTTTTGCAGGCTCAGTCACAATTATTCCTGCTGGCTTTGTTATTTCCAAATTTTTCCTTAATTACAGGACTTCATATGGCAAAAATAATTTTTATTATAAAGGTACGCAAATTTGGAATTAAATAAACGCCTCAATTTACGCTGCAGCTACTCTTGGACAACATTTATATAAGCCTTACTTTAGCTGATTTGTACTTGTATGTAATGTAATTGCTAGCTAATGTGTGTATGTAATATTATTGTATGTTATGTAAAGGGCAATGGTGAAAAGCAGTAGTTTTCTACTGATTCAGTTTTAACTTAAAACGATTTAAAAAATAAATAGAAATAAAAAATCTTTCAACTATGTACTACCATTCATGTGACCAGTACCATAGTTTACTTTTTTTTTTGCTGTAAAATAACTTTCGTATGCAAAACTTGTACGAAAATTTCTTACACGAAAATTTTTACATAAGATCAAACTACTCTAATAGAGCAGTCATTCATGTAAATCATAGAGAAAAATATTTTTACACGAAAACTTTTATCAAAATGTTTTTGCATGAAAATGAAGTAAATTACAGTATATGTGACCCAGTCTGAGAAACCCGGTCTTATCGCCCATGTCAGCAGATTCGATTTTTCACCCAGGACACAATAAACTATCTAATTCCACAATCAAAATTAGCTAGACTTGAGCATAGATAGTGTCCGGAGGTATATATTATCTATGACTTGAGTGGTCCGGTTTTGCTGGCTGCTTTTCCCAAGCCCAGTGGCGATCCGTACGTGCAGTGTGGGGTCATAATGGAGCTCTCTGGTCAGTGTGGGGATGACTGTATGTGGCTGTACAGCTCTGTGGTGTTGAATAAAGACCTGTGCTGTGAATTTCCTTTCATTTTAGCCAATTTTGATACCTGAATGGCCCAAACTTGGCCTAATTCATGAATGCCATCTTCACCATCTTGCCCGCCTTCCAGGCCCCCACCTCCCACCCCTTTTGCAGCTTGCCTGATACAGTCAACCTCGGTTTAAAAACTATCTAAAATGGCGGGAAACTTAGTTGTTGGCTACTTGCACAGTGGATGCTCTGGAAAGTAAGGTATTGGTGTAAAACATGTGAATAATTGGTATACATAGCTTCAACCATTGGCGAGCTACAACACACTAAATACTTAAAACTGGCGTTTCTCGATACTTTTAAATAAGTGATAAGACCGGTTTTCCCAGACTAAGTCACATATACTGTGACTTTAATTGATTCTGCTGCCGAGTTTTATCAATTGTCGGGCACAGTACCACATCATTACTTGAAATGTTAAGCAGGTAATAATTGTTTTAGCTTCTTTATAATAAAGGTAACTATATAATCAGCTGGTGTATATAATTTCCCTTGATAAAAAGTTACATATACATGTCGCAAAGACTGTACCATCTCTAGTACACTCCTATACAATGACCAAGTTGTAAAAAGTCATTTTAGCTATATACAAGGATAAGGGGATAATAATGACTTAAGTTCATTACCATTGTCTAGAAATTGTTGAAAAGCAAGCCTTCACTGATGGAGTCATTAGGCAAAGTTTTCTGTGTACATGTGAGTGAGGAGCAGAGACAAATGTAACAGTCAGTCACTGGACATTAATTTTGCTGTCCAAATAGCCTCTGTGTCTGACCACGAATCAGTTTACTCAGACATGATAATATCCTAGCTATCAAAAGAAAAGGGGTGGAACCATACAGATTGCATTGGTTTATGGCTTGTACTGCTAATCATAACTACCATTTGGTTGCTAGGAGACACTATATTCTTACAACCCAGGGAATGTACTAGGCCTACTCCCATTCAATTTGCAATGTTCCAGTAACTCACAACAAGAGCAATGGATAATGTGAACAGTTGATACCAGAATTAATAACCATATACAATCTAACTCTTAGTTAAAATGTCCCACTCTGTCCTACCACAACTGATCAAACCTGCACATGATAGGACACCCATTATGACCAGTCTACTGCAAAACATTATAATTGTCTCTGGTGAGGAGCTGGTTATAAGTGCGTATTATAGTACACAACTTCTGATCCATTCCATCTAATTCTTAACAGCAATCAGTGACTATTTTGTCTCTTTACAAATTTAACAGTCATAGGGGTAACAAGAGACTGTCAGTGTGTAGCTCTTATTATGATTAATACATTCCTAGGAAGGAGGACATGATGTACAGGAGGTGACACTTTACAGTGCTTATATGTATCAGGACATTTGGACAAGTATATCACTTTGTAGTGTTATTGTTGCTATATTGATACTGTTAAGCTTGATGTCCTATTGGTGGTGCTGAATTGAGAGGGTAATAAAATGTTAGTGTATGTATGTGAGTTATGTGGATTTGTAACAACTACCACAACATAGAACAAACCTAGCATAAGGCACTTATACAGCATAGTAACTAAAACTGCGATGTAATGCATTAGACGTGCTGGCAGCTATTGTGAGTGGCCTGGTGTATTTAGGGAAGTTACCTGGAGTTCTGGAATACCCCCCTCTGAAATTTTAACTGTAGGGAAACCCCTCATCAAAAAGGGTCCACAACTTCAGTAATAGGTCCACAATTTCGGTGTATAAGTCTAACAGTTTAGTCTAAATTTCCTTGGGGAGGGATGCCCCCAGACCTCCTAGCTTCAGCATACTTTGCAATTTTGGGTGTGTTTCACACATCTTTGTGTAAACCTTTACATCACACAAAAAAATCCACTTTTTCATTCAACTAATTAAAAGTCTGGCTATGGGCCTGATGATATTAAATTGGCAGCACAAATATGCAAAAAATGGGCACAGGGCAGGTCAATACAACTATAGTGTAATAACACTTAAGGGATTATGGATTAAGCAAGAACAGGTGTATGCATTAGTACATATCAACTTCATAATACTACAAATCTTGCTTAACAACCACCTCTTTAATAAGATGCATATGGTGTTCATGTCATGTGGTTCCCAGTGAGGCATTACTGGAAAATTGCAAATTATCTGATTAATATACTCTAATAAAACAGTCATGTAAAGGATTGCTTTATTAGAATCATTAATTGAACGATTGTTCATACCACTATCCCTGTGAATACACAGGAAGAAAATGTATTGGGAACTTATATACTATGCTGAAACTTATGCCAGCAAAATCAGTCGGTGCCTCATTATTAAAAGCATTTACTAATTAATGTGTACTTTATGACCTCACTATAGTGACCATACCAAGTAGGTCTCAAGTTATTATAAGGTGTACTTCATGACCTCATTAATAAAACCACCTCATTACAGTGACCATGTTAAGTAGGTCCCAAACATAGCTAAGGTGTACATCATGACCTCAAACTCATTGATAAGACCACCTCATGTTTGTGACTATGTCAAGTAACCATGTCATCATAGAACACCTTGTACTACAAACTTAAATGTGATGTGACTGCTCTATTAGAGCATATCAAAACCACAGTACTCTGAAATGTACTGCAAACAAGGTGGGCATTTCTAAGAAATTATTGGCAGTACTAAGTAGTGTGGTACCATGGATCCTGTCCTGCACTGTCAAAGTATCATAATATCTGCAGTCACAGTAGAAAAAAATTACACTCCGGATTTAAGACACGTATATTCAGTGGGATGAAGTCCTCACACTATACAGTCATAAAATAAAGTTCCATTCACACATGTATAATTTCAAAATAAAACAACATCATTGTTAAACAGTACAATATGGGAGTACGGCAATAAGCATGCACAGGACAGACACACACACAGACAGTCAGAAAAATAACAGGCAATATATTACATGACGGCTATAAAAATATGGCAGCAATCTTTTTTCATTGAATCTGAAGTGTCAAAATAGTTGAGCAGTTGACGTTTTCTGTGCTAATGCTTGTGATAAGAACTTCTCTCGTTGCTTTTCACGAGCCATCTTTCTTGCCTCACCTGTAAAAGAATCACAATAATGGAAACTGTGTCCTATTTCAGTGCAAATTTTCACACTATTTTAGAATGTGAAGATATTTGGTCACTTTGGGACTATCCAAATATGAGTGTCCCCACTACACTAGTAACACTACTGGTGTCCTGATGATCAAGGTGTCCTTATTAGTGAGGTGAGGTGTCCTGATTTCAGGGGCCTAAATGAGTGTACGCTAATATAAATGGGACCATGGACAAGTGTCTTGATCAAGGGGTCCTTATTAGCATAATGTACATGTACATACCTTCATCTCTCTGAGAAATGAATGAAGTTGATCGTTGAGACAATGATGTTGACTCTGTATGATGAGAAACTGACGTTGATCGTTGTTGGGATGACTCTTTTGCCCCATATGCTGAACCTAGTTTTGTTAGCTTGCTGAGCTGCTGTAGTTGATGTACCACCTGTAAAGAAAAGAATGGAATTTCCATGTGCGTACAAGTAATGTGTGTGTGTGTGTGTGTGTGTGTGTGTGTGTGTGTGTGTGTGTGTGTGTGTGTGTGTGTGTGTGTGTGTGTGTGTGTGTGTGTGTGTGTGTGTGTGTGTGTGTGTGTGTCCCCCATGCTGCCAACCTCCTAGCGGTGGGCCTGGTAATACACCACAGCTTTGTGGTGTAATTAATGGCAGCAGCCCTGTCCCTGGCCACGTAGTGGAGACCAGGCAGGGTCAGGGTATTGTAGAGTTGTTCACTTTGCAATGCCTCACTATGCACACACTTCATGCATTGCATACACCATGTGCATCAAGATGGAACAAGCTACGAAGCTCAGGTCCCTGCTATTGTCCGTAGCCCATCCTCCCACCATGAGGACTACTTGGTCAGAATTCTAGGTTACTCAGTATTCCTTGGCCAGATGGGTGTGACATGTCTCATGGGGGGTGGGGCTGGGATGAAGAGGATCCTAGGATGAGCAGTGAAGAAGTGAAAAAGTTAGTGCTCATATTTTAGCGGTAGCCTGTACATCCTTTTATCTAACCTACAAAAGGCTTATGAATGGGTTTCTTGGCATCTATTAGATAGTTGGGTGGATAGATAAGGGCTCGGAGTAGGACAGTGAAAAAGATGCAGTGTGTGGATGCCATTGGTGGAAAAGTACACACACATACACCATGCATGTTTAATACCGTACCTTTTGCTCTGTGTGATGTGACATTCTGGTCCCATGGATGTCCAATACTTTCAGTGACACATTCTCCTTACACAACACTTGAGTGAGACTGAGCCCCCCATCATCACCAAATGGATTATCAGCTAGTAGCAACAACTCCAGACCAGAATTATATCTCAATCCGTCTGATATGTACACCACTGCACTGTCCCCTATTATGTAGGATAACACACAGAGTGATCAATGAACAGTTGCTACTTTGTACCAAGTACAAGGAAAATAAGTCTGATTAGGAGGTTGCCTACACCTGAAGACATACTAGTACACATTTAATTCCTAAATAAATGTCCACTAGTACATCTTAAGGTGTAAAGCGACTTCCCTTGTTTCGCTCCCTTGTTTTGCTACTTTGCTCCCTAATCAAACATAAAATTCCTAATTTTTGTTCTTTGTTTGTTTACTTTTTTGTAACATTATTATGACTGGTGAACCCACGCATACTGCATCAAAATAAAGAATGGTGACAGGCTTCGTTTTCATCTAAATGTGCACCCCAACTACCAATTACTGAAATGCTTCGTTTTCAGCTATGTTCAGCCCATTACACAGCACCACCAATAAAGAACACAATGAGAAGGACCTCTGCAATCAATCCAGTCACAATGGAAAGCTTGGAACTAGGGAAGCCATCACGTGCTACCATGATTGACACTTTACACTGTCAGCTAAGATAAATGGGACACAAAAGAAGACACAAGCAAGCATGCATTGTACATACTGTGGTGTACCAAAAGGTACCTGTTTGGTTGAAGCAATGTCAACACTGAAAAAAAAATCAAGCTTGTAACCTTAGCTGTTATCAAGTTACGCTTGTCTGGAGGCATCAGTCAGGCAGTTGTAGAAAATTCCACAGAATAAAAAAAAAGTTGTGGCAGCCTTATAGAAGCATTTCAGGTTGTACTGAAGGCACTTTTGAGCTTGGCTATACTCAACGAATACTGCCAAGGCACCATGAAGGTATTGTGAAGCTGGTTTCTAGTCAATATTTTTTTTGTGAGAAGTACAAACCTCTAATATACAGTAGTAAGATGACAGGACTAGCAACTGGTAAAATATATTCCATACGTTGCAATCTGGTAACTCTATCTGGAGCATATTATATATATGTGAGCAAACTTTGAACAAGGTGAAAGTTAACTAGCTCATACAACAGGGAATTTTGATGGAAGAATAAATCCATAACATCCAATAAGGATCTTTAAAATTAGATCTGATTTTTGTTAACGTTTAATTTCATCAAAGCTGGTACAGTATAAATTCATCAACTTTTCCTTGCATCAAATTTTCCTGTAGTACAACAGATACGAGAAAGGCTGGACCTATTGATACAGGGAACCAGAATCTATATAAACAACAATTAAGTTGCTTTATCACAAGGGAATAGTTTCAATACATCGTTTGATGTTCCGTGTGAAAATGCATAGGAATTTAACAGTAGAGAGACACGAAGAGTAGATTTCAGGAAATACCAAATACACACCTCCACCTGAAGGGGATGTGTACAGTACGTCCTACCAGAGATAGCTAAACATTGTAGGAGGTTAGTGGTCATGACAAGTTTGGTCAAACTAAGTTGTTTTTGAATGAGCCCAAATACCCTCACTTGTGGGATATAGTCATTCACACTTTATGAATAATATGAAGATAACCAGTTGTGAATACTACAAAATTGTCCAGTATCTACTAGAATACAGTGTACTGGGTGTTTTTCAAATTGTTCAATTTTAAAAAAATATGTCAACTAACAAACACAAGTGGCTGGAGCGCCACCCCCATAAACCGAATCAGACAGCACAAGACTATCCCACCATGCATTGTGTAGGTGAGACATTCTGGATCCCATTTCATAGGTGCTTCATTGTCACAGCAAACTTGGTATCTACCGAATCTCATCTATCCACCATGATCTGCTTGCGTGCTATCCACGAAGCTATGGTTGGTCAAGTCAAAAGGGGGCTACTGATTGCAATGTACCGTTTTCATTCAAAGTGGTGAGACTGATGGTATTACAGCCAATTGTGAGGATAATTGCTGCACTCCAGGAAGCTAGCTACTCACCTTGGCAGCTTTAATTGGTATATTTCAAAATTTTGAAAACAGCTGACAATGTTTATAAATATTAAACCATTAGAAAATTGCCTGTAAATACCACTGTGCTGATTTAAATAATTACAGAATTTTTGTGTTCTGGTTTTGAAAAATCAACCATTTTGGCATCATTGAAAAGAACGGATGCATGGTGGCAGGATGGACACCAGTTAGTGTTCATAATGGCCAAGGGTTGTGATGGCAAGCTCCAGGCCAAATTAAACTTCCCTGGGAGCTCTAGGTACACTGCAACGGTACAAAATACATATTTGCATAACTTTTCCCAAAACCACTAGAATACTGTGTGGGCCTTTACACATACTATGTACCTACAGAAGACTGGCTTCAGAAAGCAGATCTAACGAGTGTTTAAGAGTAAATTTATTAGTAGCTCCCCATGCTAGTATTATTATAATTCTGTTTATGTGCAGTAACTCGTGATATATAGTAATACTCATTATCAAAAACAACATGAAATTGTCGAGGTACCTTGTGGTACTCCAAATATGCTCTGTAAGACCACCCATCTTCTGCATAGCTGCCAAGGTTAGGTACAGTTATTGGTGTTTAAAAATCATTTATGTACATTGCCCAAAAGGTCAGTCACATATCAGTTTTTAATACATCCACAATACATAGCCAGATAGTTTGGAATGTTCCACAGGAATGAAAATGGAATGCATTAAGTACAGCAATGTGTTTTAGAGGTGATACTTCACAGTTGTGCTAACAGACTAAACAAAGTCCCTAATATGGAAGTATGGTTAATTCTGCACACTCCTATGGCCACAACACAGCACAAGTATACAGTCATGTTTACCATAATAATACTGCTGTTGTAACATGATCAAACACGTTTACACTATACACAATGTGCACTGACATGCTACACTTTTGATCATGTGTCACACACCTCTTAAATGTAAGTGGGAAAGTCCCCCTATGTCAGTAAGAACTGTAATCTGACACAGAAAGAGATCGTAAGGTGGTTCTTTTCCCCTCCCTACCTCTATAGCTCGAATTAAACATAAAGGCTACATACAAGCAAATAAAGGTGAAAGGTCAAATTCTTTATCAGATAAAAGCCTATATGTTTCTCCATCTTTAATTTCCTGAAAGTTTAAGGGAAGATCAAATACAAACCATATCAACCACTAAAAATAAGAAAATTCCTGAGGTAGATTAATCACTCACATCAAATATTGAACAGTTATTTGATCAAGTAATGCTTAATTGATCTTTGTAACTAAATATAATTCATTGACATATTTCTATGGGCAATTGATCTGTTCCAAACACTTCACACATACAAAACAATCAATCACACATGTACAAGCTTCCTGACAAATGAAACTACTTGTGTGAAAAAATGGTGATAAGCTAGAACTTTACAAGTTTTGTACGGAGGAATACATGCAGTACGGATGAATACAGTTTACCAATAAACCAAATAACATTTCACATACTTTTAAAGTACCATTGTGAGAGGGTCATTGGTTATATCATGACAACCATCAATCACCTGTTACATAATGTTCCTAAGTTTACGTACTATCCCCAACTGATGTGTGGTAAATGGTGAAACTTTATCTCATTCAATTAATGACTAGCTCATACTCACAATGATAGACTATACTGCATGTAAACGACGAGGCAAGACTAAAGTTGAGAAATCAGCGTGTCAGGCAGTTTGACGTATAAAGGTTTGGGAAACGTACCACCTAACTAGTGTTCAGTATTGAACAACGTACGGTAGCCATTGGTGAATTATGTATGAAGCTTGGCATTTTTCAAGTTGCTAAATTCCACTAGGGAAGTACAGTACAAAGAAGACACAATAAGATTAACATAACTACGTACTGTACACACAAAGACACATTTTGCATACATACAAACTTGGACATTTTTACAATATCACTCACCTAACAAATTGCTGGATAGTAATAACTTCTTCAAGGTGTGGTTTGCTGTTAACATGTCACCAATGGCCTGACCACCCTCATCAGCTGCAACAACAATGAAATGTGTTGAATGAAATGTGTAAATACCTCACAATTACTAATACTAGAGCTCTGCAATATTATTACTTATCAAGCCACAATACTAGGCCTGCCAATAAAAAAACTGTGATGCCAAAATAGTGAATAAAATAGAAAACACTCAGATGATACCAGCATTGACTAAATTTAGGTCCACAGTAGAAAACTTGACCAGTACTAAACTCAAGGTATCATGGTTTTAAAATACTTTGTGTGTTTGGTGGTACCTCAGAGCCTTAAGCAACACCTCTAGTCTATTTCTCATCACATTAACAGGTCATACGTCTCCTAGATGGTCTTAAGTGACAATGTGTACTAAACTATATCTTGTTATGAAAACTGATCTGATGATATTAGAGCACATTCTATCTCACCTATCTGATTACCGCCCAGTCCTAGGGACCTCAGTCGAGTGTTTGTCTTCAATGAAGTAGCTAATATCTTGATGCCTTCATCTTGAATCTCATTACCCCCTAGACCAAGTGACTGCAAGCTACTGCAATCCTCTGCAAAGAGTAATAATATTCACAATTAAAAATGATTACCTATAATAACATGATTGCACAGTAAGCAAGTAGCAAGCACTATTATAGGAAGCTGAAATCACTTCCCTCAACCAATCTACCCACACAAGTACACAGACAGTTCATGTACTGATCAACCCTTTGAGGTCTGGTGTATGAATATACTTTTATTGGGTAGATTTTAAATTATATATCCTGGTGACGCATTTATACCTTGGGGGCATGGTACAGTTGAATTGTAAGGTATCCTGATTTTTAACTAAGTGTCTGGACTATGTAGGTGTCCTCAACGAATACTATGATGTGGGGTATGTGACTTTTAGCATCTCACAATATTGTCAGTTACAATACACAAATGTTCATTCACACCTTGCAATAGAGATGCCAAGTGTAACACTCCTCTGTCACCAATACTGTTACCTCCCAGGCCAAGCCACAACAGCGGTGAACCACTACGAAGGCTCTCTGTCAGCGCCCACACTCCCTGAGCTTCAATTTGGTTACTGCCCAAACCTAGCCAGAGAAGAGTCTTGTTGATCTGTAGTCCTTGAGCCAGGAACTGTGCTCCCTATATAAGCAAAGAAAATATACACCACAACTACACACAGCCCACTGATATGGCCATTTCCCTTATTACAACACATCTGATGCAATCTTGATGTCATAAGGACAGGCAGGGGGTCAGGGAAATATATTCTGGACCACACATACACGTATTATAGCCATCTCAGTTAAAGCATTCCATCCTAACATGAAAGTGATCTCTTGATAAGGTACAATAATGTAGTTGCTTATTGTACACTTTGTTACAAAATGGTTGGTATTAACACTTCACTTAACACCATAGTGAGAACATCAACAATTATATACCTCGGCTGACAGCTCATTTTGCCATAGGGAGAGTCCTTCAAGTCTTGTGTTTGTCTTCAGCATCTCACCAAGAAGTTTAGCGCCAAGGTCTGTTATCCCATTAGTTCCTATCTCCAGAGTAATTAGTGTACAGTTCTTACACAATGCTATAAATAAGTAAAGAGAAATTCAGTATACACGAGCTAGCCAAAAACAACACTGTCAACTTACATGTTGCTACTGATACTGTTCCATCATCTTCTAATCCACAATTATTCAGAATTAAATGTTCCAATACTTTATTATTAAGTAACACATTAGCAAGGTATTTGCCTGCCTCAACCCCAATCTGTTAGGAACAACATACACACGTAACACACTAACTAGTCTACCATATTAGCTTTGCTTTGTGGAATAAAATAGTTCACACCAGTACTAACAGCTAAAGGGTCTCAAGCCAAAACTTGTTGATGGCCCTGAAAAGCTAGTTTCATGATGGTCAACAGAAAGCTAAACCGATTCAAGGCATTCACAAGCAAATGTTTTAGGAAATGGGCATAGTTAAGTAGAGTGCAGACCACCCAAACTAGCATTAGACAGCCCATGCCACCACACATTAATACACCCTTCTATTTGTTTACGTTCTTCCTCATTTAGTCTAAGTACACCACACAAAGGCCCAACACATGTGAAACTTATCCATTCAAGTCACAAAGCAAGGGGTAACTCTTTATTACGACCTGCATGTGTGGTCAAAGTCAGCCACGATCTAACCATATTTTGTGAAGCTTTGACTGTCCAGGGAAAACAGCTTGACTACTGTCATTCGCTTAAAATTTGCCTTGTTTGTTAATTTTTGCATTGACCCCACTCACAAATCATACGGAACAGTGGCTACTATAGTGACACCCCTTTGATGTTATGTGGTCCCTATAGTTTACACAGTAAATCTGTCAACATTGTATTGAACACACAACAGTCTTCAGCCAATAGACGAGTGTAGCTGACAATAGCAGTCTTACGTTGTACAGCTTCACCCAGCACACACATGCAAATCAAAGGGAAGAGTTTCACTTACTGTTGAGTTGTTTGCCAAATCTAATCGCTGAATGTTACTGGTGATTGCGATATTGCATAAAGCGTCCGATAAATGTCGCACTGATAAGGTGGATAAGTTGCAGTTCTTTAAGCTCAGTCGCTGCACATTACTACAGTAGGGAAGATGGAAAAGTGTAAAAGGATTGTGCAGCAAGTTTCGATTTCCTACTTGTTTTCTCTCAATCCATCAGCGATTTTTCTCGCTACTTTTTCTGTGATATCTACTTGATCGAAGGACACGTCTGTGACTCTTGCCTTGTTGTCTTGTATCGCCTTAACCTTGTTTTGTATCGTTGACGTTTTCTGCCCCATCACGGTTGTAGTTGGTCCAACTGATTAAAAACGGGCGGAGCTTTTTAATATTTTGTCAGATCACGTGAACTTTTTCACAAATCACCTGATTTCGTCACCTTTAGCGCACGTGTCTACAATAACGCAGGTAACTGCGCTATAGTTTCCTTGCGTGCTATTAAAATACCATCAATGCAAAGCCCATGAAACATTTCATTGTTTCAAGTCAGGTTTACATGAAATGCTGCAAATTCAGTTACGGCCGCCCAATGAAACATGGTGTTTTTCCAAGAGCTAAAATTGGTGAGCAATCAATATGTGTTACACCAATGCATCCCATGAGTTGTTTCAGTTCTCAGTAAACAATCAAAAGTTATATAATGTATAATGTAGATAATGTCACTCATGCAAGAAAAATATACATCTGGGTAATGTATATCAGATACACACACACACACACACTAGCTAATTCCCTAATAAACAATAAGCGTTTTCTCTTACTTTACAAGATGGAGAACTAAGTTAAAATGTTTTATTGCTGATAGCTATTTTGACTTTGACTGGTGAGTGGGGAAGACTTGTACCCTTCTGTTATTGTGATCACTGACGTAGATGTTACCATTAGGGCTGATGGCTACTCCTTGCGGATTCTGGAACTGACCCTTAGCATTTCCCTTTGTGCCAAAATAGTGCACACACTTCCCATCCTTGTCAAATATAGATACCTGACTGTGGATTGGTTCGACTACTAGTAGAAAACCATTAATATCAACAGCCAGACTGCATGGGTATCGCATATGTCCCCTTCCTGTTTCTTGAGTAACAAATTTACCCACAAAATGTCCATCTAGCGTAAATGACTTTATGCAATGATGAGTGTTGTCAGCAACAAGGAGCTGGTTGGTATTATTAACGACAACATCATACGGGGCACCAAACTGTCCTTTACCAATGGTATGAGAAAACTGGCCATTAGTATGAAACACTGACACTCGACTGTTGTCTTCTTCAGTGACATAAACCATGCTATCATGAGTGGTGATGCCAACTGGGCCATGTAGTCGACCATCACTTGACCCAGGTCCACCAAACCTGAGACAATAGTTGCCCTGAACATCAAACTTCTGTACCCTGTTGTTGCAGTGATCGACCACATACAAGTAATTGTTAGTGTCAAAAGCCAGGTGATCTGGGTAGTTGAATTGACTACTGTTGCTGCCATGACTTCCAAACCTTTTAACCAGGTTATCTTTATTGTCGTAGATGTAAACACAATGTTTGGAGTTGTCAGTTATTGCCCACATGCCGTTTGCACTGACAGCAATACCCCAAGGTTTACCCATACAGCCATCATTATCCACTACTTTATTGGGGGTACTCGCCTCACTGTATTTGTACGACACTACAGTATGATATGAATTTCCTTTGACTCCATTAATGGTCAAAAACAATTGGGTCTCTCCAATTTGTTGAGGTGTAAAAGAAGCGGTGTAGCTACCATTGTTATTATCTTTAACACGTGCATCGGTCAGTTTGCCTGTATTAGATTTCACTTGTACTGATATTAAACTGCCTCCAGCAGAGCTGTGATGACCAGTACTGTATTTGGTCTGAATTTTAAACTCTACTTTCTTATCCAGATCAATGCAACTTGGGAGATCAACTATTCCAGAAGTCTTTGGGTCAATATCGGTATGAAAGTTGCCAAATTGTGGAAATGGTCCCATATTTGGTACAAATTCCATAGCAGCAGATTGCAAAGGTTGTGTGTTCAGTTTCTTGTACTTTTCAGTTAATTGTTGCATGTGATCGATAACTTCATTCTTAGCAGACAGTGCTTCTTCATTGGAGCACTTCTCCACAGCATCTCTTAGCTCCTTCATACTCAACATTTCTTCTTGTGTGTATCCTATTTCATCTAACTGCTTTTTCATTGTTCGTAACTTTCGTGATACCGACTCTCGTATTCGTTGCTTCAGTTGCTCTTTCTGTTTCATCAACTTCTGGACCATCTCATCGTAAAACTGATCAACCTTCCTCTCCACTTCATCGCCATGTTGTCTCACCCTCCTTCCCATCTTTTCTATGGTATCACTGGCTTCAGATAGAGTTCTCATCATGTTGTCTATAGGAGCAGTAACTTCCCTTAACTCATTTCGGTGTTGGCCAGTAATTTTGTTGACAATATCATGTTTATGTCCACTATGATTTTTCACGGTACAATACAGACACACTAGATCGTCACATGTCTCACAGAAGTACTTCAGTGGCTCGTCGTGTTCCCTACACAGCGGTCCTCTAGTTGTTGAGAATTTACGAACCAATTCATGTTCAGTTGATGATTCAATTAACTGAAGAATATTGTGATTGTGAGTGACACTGTCACGTTTGTGTTGTTTGTAACACCTGTAGCAAAGAAATGAGCTACACTGTGGACAGAAAGACACAACAGATCTTCCTTCACATCTGTTACATTTAATTTCTTTCCCATCTACTTGACGTCTCAGTACTAAATCGTTGACCATATGATTGATGAAGAAATTGCTAGCCAACTCCTTCACTCCTCCTACAGGAACTAATGCTTCCTGTTTACACTCCGGACATGTGATATTGGACTGTATCACCATCTTCTCCAGACACTCTTCACAATAGGAATGATAACATGGCAGAAATTTTGGACTCTTATACAAATGGTGACAAATTGGGCAGATTAGATTTTTATCAATGACCTTTGCAGCAGTGAGGGCAAATGAGTGACTCTCTCCTGCAAACTAAAATATGACAGTTTAACATAAATCCATTAACATATGTGACCGGATTTGCGAAAAGGTACCTTTTTCACACACAAAATTTGACCCATTTTTTGACATTTACAACTTCATAACTTTTTAATCATTTCATGTAATCATCTGAAATTTTCTATGAATGTAGCTACAGTATCTGGCTGCGTTTTGATGCAAAGAGCAATTTAATCAGTATAAGAAGTAAACAGTTATAACATTTTGTTTGCTGGTATGTAAAATGTGTGGAAAAGGTACCTTTTCGCAAATCCGGTCACATATGTATGGTACAGCCACAATGATAGGAATAGAAAAATTACGATGCAAAAAGACTTGTGATCAGAACATACTTTATAAAAGCAATTGTATCAATGCTCTTAAAGCAATAAAACTGTTTAGAGCTTGTAATAGCAATATCAAAATCATTCGTTAATAATTATTCCTTAATAAGCACCTTAATGTTAAGCAAAGTTTATGAAAGTGACAACAGTTTGAAATATAGGTCAGATGTGTCAGGTCACAATTTCAATCGATTTGATGTTTATTTCAAAGAAGCATAAACCTTTACAGGTATACTTGTATCCCAGTACATGAGAGGACCACATAATGTAATTTTATCAGACAGAGCAAATGGTAATTCTAGTTATGACAGGCAACATCAATTCACTATTCATTTATCATCACTGCCTAAATGATTATCAAGTTTGCTCCAAACTTTATATGCATAAGAGTATAAACGTGGTTGTGTGGACAGAAGCTCTCATGAACTTTGGATTAATATCAAGATACTCTAATACAACAGTCAAACACTCTAAATGAGTAAATATTGTCCGCTGTTTAGTAACACAATATTTATTCCACCTGCATGTATCTCACATATCTCAGATGAGTCAGAGACTTTATGGCCTATACTAACTTTGTTTTTAATAGAGACTGTGAAATGTCATGTGCAGACAAGTGATGCGTAATGGTTATGTAACTGGCAGTGACATATTGCAATCATTTTTGCATATGGATCATAAAGGTTTATTTAGTTCATATATAAATGTAACTAAAAGGCAGTTCAGCAATCACTTCTGAATTATAGCACACTCCAATGTCCATAATGAAAAATGTAGACCCACCCCTAATGCTTTTTTGAAAATTCTTTACATGATATGCAAGCTGTGAACTAACTTTGCCTAGCCTTGCGTTACACAAGTACATCACTATACTAATGGTTTTATGATGTTAAGTATAATGTCTTAGTTATTGTTGCAAAGCTGAAGACAAGGATGATAAATAATTTAATAATGCCAATATTCGGCATTATCAAGTGTACAGTGGAACTTGTCTAATCCGGTCTCCTTTGGGCCAATAATTCAAGGCAGGTATATAGCTGCTGAAGACAGGTAAAGTACTTCTTTACTAGGAGAATTTTGTTGGTTTTTATAGAGTGGTGACTGCTAAGACAGGTGTCACTGTATTATAAATACTCTAATAGAGCATACACTGCAAATGCAAACACACTAATCAACGTACTCCATCAATAGATGTTCTTCTTTGCAGGTCATAAATTACTTTATCTGACACTTGCATGAAGACAATTGAGCATTTAGCTAATATCATATCAGCATCGTTTGTTACATCTGTGATGTGGGGAACAGCACGTTCAGGCACATACCACTCCAAGTGCAGTGAGTTGAAAGAGAACTTGATGAAAGGTAGGGCAACATACAACTTTATGTCAAGGTATTGGAAAATAAAGTCTCGGAACTTCTGAAAGATTTCCAGAGTCAATTCTCTAGATGATTTATCAATTTTCACATACAACTTAACGTAGTCTGGTGGCATATCGCCTCTTGACAAGTTGTCAGAAATAACTTTCATACTGCTGACTGAACACATGTTCAGTTCAAACTGTTCCAATAAGGCTTTTGCTTCAACTGAATCAGACGTGCTGATAATCCTCTTTAGTAATGAAAACTCTTTCCAGCTGTAGTGTTGCTGCAGTGCGTCAAATAATTGTTGAAAAGATATACAACGTTTAATTTCTGTTATTTTTTTCACACCAAATAACAAGACGTCAGAGTTGTCACCAATTGTGAGATTGCAGCAAACCTGTTTGCACAACTCCAATTTGTTGCAGCGCTTCTCTAGCAAACTGACTGTACTCGTGATTAAGGTATTAAAATCATCTGCAAGACTATCAGGTGAAGAAGCATCATGATGGTTGTTCATTTGTGGTGGAGAATCTATAATGAAGTAGTAGAACATGTACAAATAGTCACATTAACGCAGGCAAAGCAAAGAAATATACACAACAAGTTGATCTGAACATGAAACATCAAATATCCAAACACCAACATGATATTCTGTTAGAGTATTTGGGCAACAGGTGTATGTTCTATTAGAGTAAACTGAACAAAGATTTGATTTCGTGTACTTTTACGTAGTTATACTGTACATATGATATTAGTTCAGGTGTAATTGACTCTCCACTGTAAAAAGGTTTTAAACGTTATTGTCCAATGTATTCTTTACAGCAATCAGGACACTTGAAAACAAAGACACCTGTGTGCTTGTAATTATCTAACGTGTATGGTGTGGTTGAAACATCTTGTGTATTGATTTTCCAGGTCAACTCAGTGGTTAAGGAATTGGGTGTTCAGTATGGAAGTCTCTGGTTTAAATGCTGGTAAGTTTTTCAACATTTTCCGTGTACCTTTTTTACTGTGAGGTGACTGTTCTATTAGAGTAACTCAATCCCGCAATTTACAGTTGTTTGGTCTTTGCTTTGTAACTGTATAGCTGTCAATGTGATTTCTTGTAAACCACAAGAGGTTTGAGCTATAATTGCTAACCTATACACATGACAATTTTAAAGTATTTCCATAAGCAGTTTACTCTGTAGGGGCAAGTCGGCATTTTTAATGCAAATAATCGTCCGTAGCTCTAAGACTATTTATCAGATTTGCACCAAACTTGGTATGTGATTGTGCCACAATACATTCTTAAAGTACACCAAAGTTCAAGAAAATCAAGCCATGAATTTGCATTTTATAATGGTTTTTGTAAAGCATGAAAGAGAAATTAAGCCAAACTTTGAGGACTTGTTTTTCATGAAATCTTGCTCAAATTTGGTATGTGGGGTGGTGAAGGTGGAGCGTGGTTTGCAGTACAAAATAATTTCCAATTCAAGAAGGGAACACATAGTTATATGTGTGAAAATAATGTTTTCTTTCTTCCTATAAACATACTCACGGTGTGGCACACTGGCTTTCTAGGCTGTACAACATGCTACTGTGTGCCTTGATATATCGGATACTAAGACAATGAAAGGACAAACAGTGCTAGTGGTACTTGATATTTCACAGTACAGTGGATCCTCACTAATCCAAACAGCTCTGATCTCAAGTTGAGAAAAGTCTGTTCAGATTAGTGAATTCGTTTGGATTAGTTAACTATTGATTATATACAGAGCCTAGTTCAACTACTCTAATAGAACACACACTAGTTGACAAAATACTCTAATACAACAGTCACCTCTACTGTTCGGATTAACGAGCATTCGGATTACTGGAGTTTGGATTAGTGAGGATCTACTGTACTAAACATAACTTATATCCCAGTGACGCCATACTTCAAAGTATTTACTTGGACAATATGGTAGTTATTACCCAGGAAATAACTTCCATATTGTCCAGTAAGGTTTTAAAACACCAAATGTGTTCAATGGTGGCAATCAAAATTCAGCATCAGTGAGTACAATGTATATATGCAAGCTAAATATGAAGCCATATACATTAAAGCGCACACAGTTTTATTACTTGGATATAAACCAGCTATATCACAACAGTAGTAGATATTAACACTCATAATACGAAACAAACTTTTACTTGGATATAAGCCAGTTGCATCACAACAGTTATAAAATATCTTAGTTATTAACACTTGTCCTTGACTTCACTTTGGACTCATGTCAATAACTTGAGATTTCTACTCCTGCTGTGGTAACATAATTATACCAAGCCAAAGTTTCAACACCAGTGTACTGTTTCCATGTACTTTGTACTATACAGCTTAATCTGTAGGCCATGCATTTATAGCATGCTGTAGTCCCCAGCAATGTGTATGTGTTGGTATGTATGTACACATTCCCAGCTTTGTGATCACAATAAGTCAACTAGGCAGTGGTATACACAACAACACTGCTGCACTTAGTTAATGTGGTTACATAGGTGATATATAGGGGTAGAACATGTCAACTTGAATTTAACACATAGGGGTTTCCCAGCACATAAGGCATCACTGTTCAGATCAGCATACAGTACTACCCAAGCACAACGTCATTTCTCGTGAGTGCGTGCAATTAAAAAGCTTACTAATTAAAGGGCGTGACAGCCATTTTGCTTGCGAATCATTATCCTTCAACTAGAGGGATAGTGACTCACAAGCAAAATGGCTGCCATGCCCTTTAATTAGTGATTTTTTAAATCACACACACTCATGAGAAATGACACTGTGCTTGGACGGTACTGTAAGCAATGCGAAAATAGATAATTAAATAGGTCGTGGACATGAAGAACAACATAGGAAGAAGGAAGATTATGCGGTTTTATCACCAAAAAGTGGCCAGATTATCCTGCAGGCCTGTGGAAAAATAATAGTAAAGAAAATGAACAGTGGTATACTTGAAGATTTCATTTTTAGGTTACTTTTGACTACATATTTACTAGTGAGTCAATACCTCTTCTTCTATGCCTTCTTTTGTGATAGACAAATTTCATAATACAGTGGAACCTCTCTTATTCGGGTGGTCTGGTACATACTACTGTCCGTATCTCAGAAACATCCGTAACTAAGAATAGCTTGCTATTATGCTAAAATGACTAACTTAAATACAAGTAATGTTATTATTGCTATCAGGTAGTGGTATGCAGTTTAGTGGTCAGGGGGGGAAGTCACTACAGAGCATTCATGGTCACTCCCCTGGGCTGTAAAAAAATCCATTGTCAGCTAGCAACCAAGTGGTAGATATTATTAATAGAATAAACAAGTCACCAAACAGATAAACAGCAACCTTTAGGCTCCCTCCTTGTAATTTCATCTAAACCAAACTTCATTATGGTCAATAAACTAGTCACGTGACTAATTTGGGCTGTCCAGACAACAAGGTGCCTGGATAATAGAGGTCCAGATAAGGGAGGTTCCACTGTAATGGAAAATCCAACCACTGCCCCTAGCAAGCTAAATTTTATATTATTTGTGGGTGTCAATGTCTTAAGTCACTTCTCCAAGTTTTAAAAGGATAGCATAAATAAGTCATGAGACATGACATTTTGAAGTTGCTATTTTTCCATATATTGTCAATGAGAGGGGCAACAGTTGCCCCTTCTCAGTAATCACACAAATCGTGGGATTCAAGCTGTAGTATCTATGGTCATATCTTATGACCTATATACACTATCCATTTAAAACTTGGGAGAGATTATTGTTGACATTCACACCTACAAATTATGTAATATTGAGATGTATGTACTTTTGAATTTTTAGTTTTTGTATATGTTGAAATACCTCATTTTTGTGATTGCCCAGAAGGGGTAACTGTTGCCCCCTCACCACATATGGAAAACTACAAAACTTAAAAATATCATATCTCATGACTTATATACGTATGCTATAGAGGTTACTCTACACATTCACACCTTATTACAGGTTACCATATAGAGTGAATGATTACAGGATTCATCTAGTAGGTAATTAAACATGTGGAGGAGTGTGATGGCTTATAAGACCTCAAACTGTTTAAAAAAACATTCACTTATTGGCTTCTAAAAATAACCCAGGTCTTTTATGTGGCTGAAAATGCAGGAGAAAGTATACCTATTTACCAACTGTGTTGTAGTTCACAGTTTCTAATGACAATGGCTTGATCCCATTTATACATGAAGGTGACAGACTTTCAATCACAGATAAATGTATGTGTTATGGTATACCAGACATGAACCATTCACCTTCATATCTAGCAACATCATGATTCATTTCATTTGCCACTTGTTTAGTACTGACAGCATCTTGCATCTTAACAGCCAACTCTCTTGTGGCCTGTGCACCATGTGTCATCATCACATTCAATATCGCATAAAAATTCTTAGTGTTACCAGCACTCAACGGACCGTTTACATGAAGGAGTAATTTTTCTACTTTCTTTTCCACTCTGCTGATGCTGTTAATCTCTTCCAGGTCACCAACTGTGATGACATTTGTCTGTACAAAGTGAGGTAGCAGTGATTCTATGTCTGTGACAGTGTCACACAGCGTTAAGAAGTGACCCCCAAACACTTCTTTTTCTTTGGCATCAAAGTCAGCCATTGTAGTTGAAACGGGTATACTGTAAATATACAAAAAGATGGAATTATACACATATATCGAGCAGGAAATATAGTTGGAGAAACCTTACAAGTTGGTATTACAAACATTATTTAATCTCAAGGGGAATATTTACTATTATACACTTCCTGTCTATAACAAATTTTATATAAATTGCCAAAAAAACTGATACACCAAATGCAATGATTTAGTGTCATTGACATTAGCACAAATGTTAATCCCTGACTCAAAGTATGGCTCTTACATGATATCTGAATTAATGTAACAGTTCATTACAAGATGTTGCACTTCCTGGGATGTAAAAATGAATTAAGGCATTTCCCATACAAGTCAGTATCACTCAGCTTAAATAACACCTGCTACAGAGATACCACAAAGAACAGCAAAGAAGAAATATAACCCACTGATGAACAAATGCAAATTAACTGTACTGAATAGCAGACATAGAAATGTCCATATCAGATATCAACAATGTAATTTATTGAAAGGTTTCCAGGGTTTAATGAAATACCTTTTAGCTTATAAGTCATGTAAAGTACTGTACAGGACTTTTGGCTCCTTGTTTCTGGGTGGGATTAAAGTTATCTGACTCCATAGCAAGTTGTGTCATTTTAAGTTAGTAACAGTTACTAGACACCATTCTTTTAAGGCAAAAATCAATGGGACCTACGTATGTGAGAAAATAAAAACTTTTTTTTGCAATTGTGAAGAAAGACTTGGGGAAATCGCCACATCGAGTGAGTTATTTATATTAATAGCCAATTGAAGAGTGGGAATAAAGGGGTCTGGGTTAACTCAGTGGTACAAGCCAGCAAGTAGCTAGAGTTTAATGGCCCTGTTTTTTTCCAGCTGCAAAGCGATATTACTAAGCAATGAATGCCATTACAAATGCACCACAGCTTTCTGCTTCTAACTTGCCTTATGCATTCACAAAGGTAACCTGTAACTATACGAATAATATTTAGCATGATGCCAAACAGATAACCTCTATAATTATGTGACTGAATTTGACAAAACAAGGCTTCCACACACATCCAATTTTCTGATTTTAACCGACTGTAACTCGACTACTTAGTAAGCTATTGACCTAAAATTATTCCATAGCATTGCAAAATACCAGGTCAAAATTTGAAACTAATGGCATACTCCTACATTCAGTTATGGTACTTTAAAGTCATGAAAGTGTATGTGTGTAGAAGCCTTGTTTTGTCAAATTCGGTCACATAATATCCCAGTTAAATGCAGTGTATGTAGTTCTATGATATACAGGGGCCTATTGTCAGGGATGCACACAGATGGTAACAGGATGACTGGAACAATGATTACATCTCGCAATGAACAAAACCATTCTATTGGAATACTTTTCATATGGCAAATTACAAAACTCATCTCCCATACATTTTCTATAGAAAGAATTTCTGTTTGAAATTATACATATGTCTTTCTGCTATGATTATAAAAAACTCACACCACAAGAGTACCATCTTCACCAGGTCAGCACTATGAAGAATCTACTGGATAAACCATCTACAGAATGCACAATCCATTGTGCTACTTTTATATAATTATGTAACTTATGAAAGAAAATTTATCCCAAGTTGTTGTATCAGTCTTCAAGGGTTAAGCAACATACAGCCTACATAACTACTCGCTGCAGTGCGGCCATGGTCAAACTATTATCAAAACTAAGTCATTGATCATGGCCACAAAATTAGAGTGATAATAAGTCAATGATCAAGACGGAGAATCCAAAATAATTAAGAACCATCAACACTTGTTAAGAAGTCATAGGTAAAACACTGGGAAAGGTGTTAAGTTACAGGGTAAGGAAAATTTTTGGCCAGGGATAGATTTGTGTGCCTAAGCATTGAAACTCTTACTGGGTCAGGTCATCTGGGTCATACCGTATAGCCTAAAATATTTTGAGGGGCAAATATTTCGAGGTTGAGCTATGTTGCTAAAAATAAAATTCTTTGCGGATTTGCAAACACTCCCAAAATGTATTAAACAATATCAAGAACTAAATATTTCAAGGCTAAAATTTTTGCTGATAACCCCCAAAAACCGCAAAAAATTTCCCTGCTGAAATATTTTTGGGCTATACGGTATTTTGTCCAGATAATCCAGCTTTACAGACAATTGGATATCATAAAAATAGTATGGCAATGAGGTAGTATACTAAACGTAATAATTTAGTCCCAGCTTTTCATGAGCCACGTCCATTTATCAACATGTGTATTGCAGTCTGTAGGTATACATGTATGCTGTCTGCAGACTTACATCCACTAATCAATTATTCTTATTGGTTGCAATAAATGCAGTTATTGTATGAGCCATAGTCTAGTCTTACAGCAAGCTTGTTTCTAACGGTATTTTTGGGAGAATTTGTGATATTGTCTGTGGGCATGGAGCCACGGTAGTTTATCGGCAAGGTGTACTGTGTTTGTAGGCATGCGTGAAGCCACACTGATTTGTAGCAAACCAACTTTGAACCATACCCACTGACTGATTATCAGCTATAATTACTGCTTTACACTGGCCAGCACTGAAGGTCTGACAGCAACTTGTGCTGCAGTTGTGTCCTGGGTTCAAAGTGTGTCTACATGATAATAATATATACCTTCAATCCTAGCATCTAAATCATGCGTATACCAAACTGCTCTGTAAAATCAAATTTTAAATGCCTGTGTTGCCATCTCCTGTGTAGCTATATGGGGGGAATTGTAATGCTTGCACATCAGATGTCACTGAATTGTTTATTGACTATATACATAGTTCTACAGAACTATTAAAAAAACCATTTGACCTTTATCATGAATATCATTTTGGTGACTACTTAGCAACTAGCTAATCTTCTGCCCACCTGAATATTTTCCGGCATACACGACAACTGCTTGCCGGGATGGCGCCAGTAGCTGGCTCAGTTTCCGAGAGCACTACGCTAAACCGAGCTATCTCGACAAACCTGAACACTCAGCTGGAGATTTGTGTACAGCGGTACATATACCTCCATAGATAATTAACGAGAGTTAATTATCTGTGATACCTTTATCGTCGGATCTCATTACGTTTTCTGAAGGCAAACTAGCTAGTACCCTATTATCCCCCAGTAACACTAATACATATATTATGAGCATGACCTTCAGTTAACCTGTCATTACTTTCTGTGCTAACTAGCGCACATACACTGCCGCGGCGTCACCACGGCTGTTACGTACAGATATCCCTACATCACGGTACCATACCTCAGTTTATCAACTCTTCCAAGTAATCGTGGATTTTAGGTTATAGTTCTATCACTGTACACGTCTATAGGAAGTCGTCTTAGTGACGCACAGCACAAACCCAAAGTCGTTTTCAACTATGAATCGCGTGATCGGTTCGTTTGTATGCGGGCGCCGCTCCCAAATTAATTACCATTCCTACACACTGAGAGAGTTGGAACTGCAAAATGCCTGTCAGTTGCAGCTGCAGCTTGTAGTAAACCATCCTGATTTTCATAATCATGCATTTCAGGCCGATCAACATCTACTATACATGTCACAGAAATCAATACTGATGTATCATGTTCTTTGTCTCCAACATTGATCTGATTAGCTGTACATGCTCTTTGTATTAAGGGTTGGATTGCATCAAGACGTAATATCAGGTTAACCTAGTGGTTACTGTGTTAGGTTTCTCTACACCAAATATCACAACTGTGATAAACACCTAAAGTAAATACTATCTAAGTAATCAACATTTCCAACACAGCTGCTATCCCATACTAGTGTAACACACACTGATCTACTGCAATAAACAACCTTATTTACTTTAATCCACTCTTATCCACTGTATACATGTTCATGGTATAAATTAATTTGTTGCTACATGAGGATTCTGATATTCATGGTAGATCATGACTGACTAATAGCTAATAGTGGAATCATGCATCAACCACATGAACTGATAACATGACTTATGTAATTGCATATGTAATCTGTTCTGTATCTGTTGATGTACATGTTAATTTGCAAGAATGGATAGTTAGCCCTAAAGAATTCAAAGATAATTAAGGAGGACTGATTTTTGCAAGTATGTAGAGATGGCCAGTCGAGTTAGCACACCAGAACATCTCCTAGTACATTCATGGCCACCTCATTTGGCTGTAAGGATGTAGTGTCTCCTGGCAACTGAGTGGTAGTTATGATTAGCCGTACAAGTCATAAACCAAACAGACAAACTGTATCCCTTAGGCTCCATCCCTTTTCTTTTGATATAGGGCATTGTGTCTGAGCAAACTGATTTATGGTCAGACATGCAGACTATTTGGACAGTAAATGTCCAGTGACCAACCATTATAATTGTCTCTGGTATACAGTAAAAATGAAGTAGTGAAGGTCACGGCTAAATGTAGTGAATGTCACTACTAATGTCTGCCACGATACTCACTATTTTTGTGTAGTGATGTTTACTACTAATTTTTAGTGATGTTCACTATACCATGTAGTGAGGGTCACTACAAAAGAATAGTGAACATCACTACACAAATATAATGAGTATTGTGGCAGAATTAAATTAATATTGATAATTACTGCTAATTTTTTACGGTGATATAACTACTGCACATGTGTGATGTCTCACAGACAGTCTGGCGTCATCTTGCGGTGAGGCTATACCAGACTTTCTCTTTTCAGAAGAGACTCAATGAAATAATGTATGCAGTCAAGTAGCAGTGATACTAGACTACACTCATGTATAAGTACGTAGCAGTTGTCATAGCTATATTAATATGGCATAATATACACAAAACTTATTTGTAGGTATAAATATAACTGAAATGCTGCTCAGCAATGATTTCTGAAATGTATTGCACATTTAAATCACCATAATAAAAACAATAGATGTCCACTCTGAGTCCTGCCTTTGTGTTTCCAAAAATCCTGGACCTAGCTGCTGTGAATTAGCTTTGCAATTTTAATGATATTGTTGACATCCCTCACACTTATGTGCTCTGCTCCATCTCTACTTGTAGTCAGAATATCATTGAAAATCAAGAATTAAATCTTTCAAGAATTCAAACTCCTTTTATCCCAGAGCAATAAGAGTATAGAATCATCTACCTGATGATGTACATGATTGAATCAGACAGTTTAGAAACTCTGAACAATCAATGAGTAAGGCTGTGCAAAGTTAATCATAATATTATAACCAGATAACCAGCTGCAGGCTTGTTTTTTTTTTTACAATTTTTGATGTGGTACATTTGACATTATAGCTATACATATATGGAATTACATATAAGGAAAAAACAAGTTAATGTATAAAGTTATAAGTGCATCTTTATAAGAAAAGAGTGTTTACAAGACATGAAATAAAATAGTATGGTGATCATTCAGCAAAATTTAAAATGACCAGGAAAGGAACTAGAAACATATAATTAACTTTTCATTGCCTAATATAATTATTATTGATGTACTGCATGAGGTCTGTACATTAAAGTGTCTCAATCTTATACAATCAGGCTTACGAAGTTAAAGTGTTGAGAATCACATAGCATGAGTGCTTCTACCCACATAACCAACTGAGCAGATAAAATAAAAAGTTAGGAGCCATTATGAAATACCATGCAGGCGGAGACGATAAACTGTGAATTATTTTTAGTTGGTGTTAGTTACAATAATTATGTACGTACTATGCAGAGACCATAATCTTACATAAGGTTAACAACATGATATTTATGTACAAACTTAAGAGCAAGTTAAGCTGGCTTTACTTATTTATTTATTATTGCTTTATGGCAAATATGCCAAGGGTCTGCAAGCAACTGGTACTTGCAGCCCAAAACACAAATATAGTAACTATTAATTTACATCTTAATTCACAATTAATTAATTAATTTACAATACAACTTACGTACATACTTGCTGTCACCTGTGTACAGTAGCTCCTATAATTATTATGTATATTACATATCAATGGAGGATCCAGGATGGGCAAATTCCCCCCTCCCCCCCTTCCAGAGGAGCCATGCTTCTGATTAAAATAGCTACTAAACGTTATGTCAGGCCAAGATCAGTTTATCAACTCATGAAAATATGTACATTTTACTAGCATTTATTACAAATTCACCTGAAACCAAAGCGAACCAAAGTCAAACTAGCTGTAAAATAGTCACCCAGCACCTACTTGCGTACTAAGCGTCTCTAAAAATAATTATCGTGTTGCTGTTAAGACATTCAGAACCTTTTAAACAGCTTTTAACACTTCACAACCATTTGAAAAGGCCAAAATAGCAAAAATCAACAGTGAGACACTACTAAGAGGTGATTATTTCCCGGGGGGTCCGCCACTTTCTCGAAGGGCGTACGAGATTTCGAAATCACAGTGATTTCTCTGAAATCAATGATTTCATTAGTGATTTCATGATTTCAATTGTGATTTCAATTTTGATTTCGTGATTTCCGTGATTTCACCATTGTTGACTCTCATGGAGCTAGAACAGGTCCAGAAGCTTCTTCATCAGTAAACTGGATGGTAAAAGTTATATCTTCACTAGAGTCTAGTTCGTAAGCAAAGATGCTGGGGCCAAAGCCGTCTGGCTGAGATGATTCCAGGCACCAGTAGCGGTGATGGTTTGTGGTTGTGGTCGTACGGTAGTGCTGATGATTAACAGGCAAGCTAACAGTGTAAAGAGGCTGTCTAAAAATGAATAGAAGCCGTCCCAGAACTTCGTGCATAAGTTATATTCTAACAAGGGTAAAAAAATAATAGGCGTGGATCAAGGAATGCCACACTGGCCTAGTTATAGCTAGCCGCCGGCATTTTTACGAGGCAATCCACGACTTATCTGCAGCCTATCAATACCATTATCCTCTTAGCCACACAATGTTCAACTAGACACCACTACCCTTACCACTTCATCCAGGTACTTAGCTACATGAACCGGCATTCCTTCTTTCCAAGAGCTGTCATCGACTGGAATAATTTGCCAACTTCAGTGATTGAGTCAGAAAGCCTGCATTATCTAAAAGCTACTACATACTTGTGCTGTAAAGTAAAAATGGTATAGGCAATGTTAGGCATTGTCAAGTATCGTCTTTACTGGTAGATATAATAAAGCAGTACTGTTGTTATCTTGTGTATTTTTTCCTTGGAGCATTACTCACGTCCCCTTGGCACATCGGCATGCCCAGCAATATTAATAATAAAAGTAGCTGATGGTGATACATGTGATTAATTAAGTATATTGGAATTGGTTACTATTACATGGTTGCGTGTCATCAGTGGGTCCACATGATTTCAGTTACACTTTTATCACTGAGTTATGATGAATTTAAAACAGTATCTTTGGTAGGAGATAGACTTGGACTCAATCAGTAATGATTAGGTAATGAAAAAGGTGTAAAATTATTTACAAAAATAGATAACAAACAAGTACACAGAAAAGTTAAGCACAAAAGAATACAAAGACTAGAAAATTACAAACTACCACA